>NW_025776132.1:245000-472894 GCF_021130785.1 Homalodisca vitripennis
AAAATATGCAAAAATGAATAATGTGTGGTTTAAAGCGATAACAATGACACAAACAAGAGATAAACTATGACACTAGCGATAACAACAAAGAATAATCAGTAACAATAGCCTGCTAACAATACTAGGCATGAAATGTAACAAGTTAATTAATACGGAAGCAACCTTGATCAGGCCATGCATAAACAAAACCACTTGCACTGGTTGTAGTGGCCCTCTAAAGGCACCACTCAAGAGCACATCACTGCACAAGCCAAAGGTGGTCACGTGTCACGATTGGAGGCTTCGAACAGCTGATCTGAATGACGAGGGCGGGGTATGGATGAAGTCTAGGTGATCAGGAAGTGTGTTGCCCAGGCGCTGGACTCGAAACAGTGAGCTATTGACTGCATATAAGGTATTAGTTGAGGTTTTCGCAAAAAGTGCCCTTGACCTCGTGCCAGAAGGTACCCTGAAGTTTATTCTTTCCAGCAAATCAGGGCAGTCCAACTCTCCTCTGACCAGCTTGTATAAGAAAAGTAAGTCCTGACTGACACGCCTTGATTCCATGGAGGGTAGGTTTAGTAGCCGTGAGACTTCTTGCACAGGAACATCCAGATATCGGAATCCTAGTCTAACACCAACCAACCTCAGAAAACGTCTTTGGATCTTCTCTATGTTGTCTTTTAGATACAACTGGTGAGGAGACCAAACAACACTGTTGTATTCTAAGTGCGGTCTCACCAGGCAGCAGTACAAGAGTTTGAGAACGTTTAGATCAGTAAATGACTTAGAAGCTCGGAAGAGGAAGCCAAGGACTTGAAGAGCGCTATTGCATATATGTTGGACAAATTGATACATTGATAGCTACAAAAAAAAATATATATTATATATATATATTTTTGATAGCATTGTTGGAAATTGTACAGGTTGATAGCTAAACCACTACAGGTGTAGTAGTTTAGATAAGGTACATACCGTGACCTGGCACTGAACTGACTCCTTTGTGTCTGTGTTACCTGCACACTGCCTGTAACATTGTTGTAAACAGCACACAGAATATCTCCCTCACTTATAGTGACCCACTACAGGTGTAGTAGTTTAGATAAGGTACATGCCGTGACTGGCACTAAACTGACTCCTTTGTGTATGTGTTACCTGCACACTGACTGTAACATTGTTGTAAACAGCACACAGAATATCTCCCTCACTTGTAGTGACCCACTACAGGTGTAGTAGTTTAGATAAGGTACATGCCGTGACCTGGCACTAAACTGACTCCTTTGTGTATGTGTTACCTGCACACTGACTGTAACATTGTTGTAAACAGCACACAGAATATCTCCCTCACTTATAGTGACCCACTACAGGTGTAGTAGTTTAGATAAGGTACATGCCGTGACTGGCACTAAACTGACTCCTTTTTGTATGTGTTACCTGCACACTGCCTGTAACATTGTTGTAAACAGCACACAGAATATCTCCCTCACTTGTAGTGACCCACTACAGGTGTAGTAGTTTAGATAAGGTACATGCCGTGACTGGCACTAAACTGACTCCTTTGTGTCTGTGTTACCTGCACACTGCCTGTAACATTGTTGTAAACAGCACACAGAATATCTCCCTCACTTATAGTGACCCACTACAGGTGTAGTAGTTTAGATAAGGTACATGCCGTGACTGGCACTAAACTGACTCCTTTGTGTATGTGTTACCTGCACACTGACTGTAACATTGTTGTAAACAGCACACAGAATATCTCCCTCACTTGTAGTGACCCACTACAGGTGTAGTAGTTTAGATAAGGTACATGCCGTGACCTGGCACTAAACTGACTCCTTTGTGTATGTGTTACCTGCACACTGACTGTAACATTGTTGTAAACAGCACACAGAATATCTCCCTCACTTATAGTGACCCACTACAGGTGTAGTAGTTTAGATAAGGTACATGCCGTGACTGGCACTAAACTGACTCCTTTTTGTATGTGTTACCTGCACACTGCCTGTAACATTGTTGTAAACAGCACACAGAATATCTCCCTCACTTGTAGTGACCCACTACAGGTGTAGTAGTTTAGATAAGGCACATGCCGTGACCTGGCACTAAACTGACTCCTTTGTGTCTGTGTTACCTGCACACTGCCTGTAACATTGTTGTAAACAGCACACAGAATATCTCCCTCACTTGTAGTGACCCACTACAGGTGTAGTTTAGATAAGGTACATGCCGTGACCTGGCACTGAACTGACTCCTTTGTGTATGTGTTACCTGCACACTGCCTGTAACATTATTGTAAACAGCACACACAATATCTCCCTCACTTGTAGTGACACACTACAGTTGTAGTAGTTTAGATAAGGTACATGCCGTGATCTGGCACTGAACTGACTCCTTTGTGTCTGTGTTACCTGCACACTGCCTGTATCATTATTGTAAACAGCACACAGAATATCTCCCTCACTTGTAGTACCACAGTTGTAAGCGATTAACGATGAGAGAATCCGCTTACACAACAATAATATTAAATAATCACGGCAAACCAATCTCATTAAAAACTTTAGTCTATAAAATGATAAAGCGGACCATAGGATATCACTTTTATATATCTCCTTAACTAAAATAAGCTGTTAATAAGTTATATTTATTTTATGCATCTGGAACTTAGTATAAATGCTTTGACCATTGTTATGTTATTTTTAAACCATTAACTTAAATATACTTAAGTATGGATTGTTGCAGCATGTATTGTGCCAAAAGATAAAAGTAAATTGTGTATCAAAACACCAAATAGATATTGAAAATATTGTATCTAGATCCAATATGGTGGCTGTGACTATGAACCTAATGAAAAATAAAGTACTTTGATACTTCACAACAATCAGTAGTGGACTTTATATCTGGAGGAAACCCCTAATCAATCCAAAAGTGAGTATTGAAAATTTACGACATTGGCAAAATATATAAGTATCAATAAGTTTCTAGATCTTCAATCTCATCTCCTCCGCAGGGGTATAACTAAGTTGATACATAACCTGAGCATCAATTTATGTAAAGAAATAAGTAATACCAAAAATTTGTGATACGAACACCTTTGTGTACGTACATCCATGCACACAATGTATATAAAACGAACACGTAATAAAATGAACACTGTCTAATATTGGAAATATAAACGCACACAGTCTCTGGATAGTTCAAGACTCGAGAATGCAACTGGCATTATTTTTGATAAGAACGCAATATAAATGAACTATTGGTCCTTATAAATAAGGCTTCAGTAGAGCTCCTCAGAAGGGTTAAAGGTTTGGTATGATTAAAATTTCCGTTAAGACTTTGAATGTGAATATTTTAGAGGCATCAAAGTTAAGATTGACCAGCAAGTAACAATCTATCAGTAACTGATAACTTTGTCATAAATATGCGACATTACCATTTGCCTATTTACTATTTATATATGAATTATTTGTATCTATCATTTTTGTATTTATTACTGTAACATATATAATTTTATGTTATAAGTTCAAATTATTTTAAAATAACCTTATTTTCTTAACTTAGCGATGACGTAGTTATGATCATTCCTCTTCCGAAGTGACACGCAAAGCGCTCCGCTCTCTTCATATACAATTTCATACACTTAACAGTATACTGCTTCTTCTATCTCCCACCTACAATTTAAAATCGAATCATTTCGGAGAATATACGATACCTATAGAGTTTTGATGTCAATGCATGTATTGTTTATAACCACAAATTGTATTCGCTGAAACAGCCTATAATTTTCAGTGCTGTAAACTATACTTGTATGTTAAAATTAGTCAAATAAAATTAGCTTACAGTTGTGTGTTTAAAGGAATTAAAATATTTCATAAAAATAATATAACTTTGGTGTCATAGTGTACTTTTTCAACATGGACGTCTATGCTACTTTACAGTGAGCATAAACATCACTGTCAGATTTTTTTAGAAGTACTGAGAGTGATAACAACTGTTAATCTAATAATTTATTACTACGAAATTTTAAAAGTCATAGGGTAAATTATTTCTACAGAGGTGTTCAGAAATTAAAACAGTTTGGAAACGCAGTCGACACATCACATAATTAGATCGGAAATGATTTACAGTGCAGCGGCTCTATTGACAAATCCGGTTAGAGGGATTGAGAGGTTTTGAATATTAGACGACCTTTGTCCATTGTTAATGGCAGCCAGATATCAACACCATCCACTCTGTATGTAATTATCCCTTTATTATCCCTCAGCCAGTACGTAAATATTATAAGAGAAAGCATTAGAAATAACTAAACATTTTCCTTTTACGTATAAGTATGCATAAAATGTGGTACATGAAATTATTAAAAATGCAGACACGTTAGTATAACATTCTTGTTTATAAATATCTAGATATATCATATATACTTACTCTCTACCTCATATACAAAACACACAACATAAAACGAATTCCTACTGTCAACCAGTTTCTCTTGTGTTTTTTCACATAATTAAGAACATATTACGTTTATTTAAATTGTTATTAGACTTCAACATCAATGTTGCTATATGCTAACACAGAATACCGATATATCTTACGTCCGTGAAGATACGTTCATCACTTAATTTTACTTTTAATATCACTGGTAAATTAATACACATTTTCTAATATTAATTGTATTCTTTCTTATTGATTCCGAAAGGCCTCGGAAATAAAATTAATCATTTACTAGTGATATAAATTAAACTTTTCCCAGTGCTCCAAGATTCTTCTCATAATGCTGCAATATTTGTATAAAACTGATTTATTTAAAACAACATTTAAAAAAATAAACCCGACACACTATCTGGAATTTGCCAATTGCACAGTATACCGGATTCGCTGGTTACCACAAGATAACTAGTTCAAGTAACGTTGAGATTGGCTGCTACTTGGATGGGTGACCGCAAAGTGATCCTGTCCTTGCAAGCGGATGGCCTGTCTGGTCATTGGTGGTGGTTTGGAAGTCACCCCTAGTTGGTCCCAAGGTTGTGTTTGTAAAATATGATATTGTTTAAATTTGATTTTAGAATGACAATATAGCGACGTTACCATGCAACTAATATTTATGAAACTAACATGCATTTGAAGGGTAACATACTATGTATTAAAATTTGTAAAAATATGCCATAACCATTATATAGTTTATAATTCACTTTAGTCTAAATCTGTCTAATATTAAACTAGTTTATACTATACTAAATATTGTACTCCTTTACTTCGAATGCAATCTGTCTTTCTGTACGTTATATACAAAGTGATAAAGTATAATTTGTCCGTTAAAATTACGGTGTTTTCATTTTACTATAAAATAATTTAGGATAAGAGCGATGAAGATATTAAATTTAACAAAACAGAACAAAAAAACAGTTTGCTCATCCATGAAGAGTTTCAATTGTTTTTTTACAGCTTATCACATCTGAACACGTTTACAACAGTTTTATTACATATGGAAGTTTAGCGTATGTACAACTGTATACGTACAAGCATAAATTGTACAAATATGCAAATCACGTGCGTTGAAATACACAGGGGGGCTTTTAGGAACCAATCGTGAATTTGCAATGTAAATATGAATTTTTCCTTCTAGTCTACATCACTTTGTTACTTTTCTTCCGAGGTTAGTTTATTAGCTTAGGATACAACTTCCAAGTAAAAGTAAATATACTTAAAAGCTTTTTTAGATATGAGAACTAAAAAGTCACTACTTTTCACCTAAGGTTACAGTTTTTAATACAACTATTTTTATTATATTTGTAATATATTAAAATGAAACAATAATCGTTTGGCATTTGATATCAATTGGCATTCAAAAACATCGAACAACATTGGACTTTTAATCAAAAACAAAAGCAATTCAACAAACCAAAATCAAAATTTAAAATTCAACAATAGTGGAGTATACAAATTAAATTGCAACGATTGTCAATCCCACTATATTGGACAAACCGGCCGATCATTCAAAATTAGATTTAATGAACACATAAAAGCATTGAAAACATCATCAAATTCAAAAATATGCAGACCATTTAAATAACACCGGCCATATGTATTTTAGTGTATGTACACTAACATCGAAAACAATCTTGAAATTTTACACACAAGCAAAAAAAGTCGCTTATTATCTACTTTAGAACATTTTGAAATTTACAAAAGTGCCAAAATTAATCATAATATATTATTAAATGACAAAGATTTTCTAACAAAAAACTTATTATTCGATAGACTTTTTAAACAATATACAATGATCTCACATAAAATTAAATACAACAAATTTAGCCACCAAGGTAGTAAAAAACACATGACAAATTGATTTTAATTATTTATTTTCATAATTAACTTAACCTTATTTTGTACCTGAAGATGGAATCAATGATTCCGAAATGTACATAGTAAAGAAAAATAAAAGTTTAAAAGTGTTAAAAGTTTATTAATATTATGTTATTTATTATAAAACACTTTTCGAGGCTACATCTCTAACAATAATCGTTTGTTATTTGTCTACTGCAGTAGTTTCAAAATCAGGAAAGCATTTACACCTAATAAATCAAGTGCCTACATTTAAAGGAAGTCAACTATTGAGAAAGTTAATAGGTCATATGATTTCATTTGAATTATTTTCATCCAACTTATATGGAGAATTAAAAACTCTAAATGAATAAGCTGAATTATATAACTTTAAAAACTGCTTACAAAATAGAACTTAGGCTAACTCTGTAATATTTTTGGAACTCTAAAACCGTCATATTAGGTAGGAGACCAAATTTAAATACTTCTAAGAGTTAGTTTTAAGTAAATATTAGAGACAGAATGGGGTGATGAAGTAGATAGGTACTCCGCCAAAGAAGTTATGATAGTCATGAAAATTGGAGATATGTCGCCTTAAAAATCAGTTGCCTGTAAGGAAAACTATAAATGCAGTAACATGAAACCGGTAATATTAAATTAATTGTAAATATTAACCATCAGAGGGGTTTCATAAGTTACTATGGACAGCAGAGTGAGTTACCCGTACCACAAGAGAAAATCTCTAGGTTAAAGAGGAAATTCAAAGAGCTGGAAATATCTAGGAAGCGGCACTTACAATTAAAGTGACTGCGAATATAACAGTTTGGAAAATTACAGATGGTTAGAAAAAACGAAAATGAGTAACCAGACTGCACGTGGCTTTCGTTAGTATAAAGTTGACAGTTGAACATGTGATGTTTGAGAGTTGAATGGTTGAATTGATTGTGAAATCACAAATTGCAATCAAAGTTTGTTCAAATAATTGCATAGAATTTCCGTCTAATTCGTTATCACTAATCAATATTAAACACTAAATTTGTTGTTGGTGATGAGAAATTTCAAAGGTGTGGCAACCACTTCCAAGACTGATCGTAAAAAATAAACTACGTGTCAATAACTGTGATCTTGCTTCTTCTTCATGTATTAAATTTGGATCTAGTGAGGGGTTAGAGTATAACTTGAGTTTTTCCGAAACATAAATATGAGTTTCCTTAAGGTGATAAGATATAAATAACAACCAGAACTGCAAAGTTCTGTCGGGATCTCTAATTCGTATACTTCTTCCACATGTGAGTATGCATTGAAAAGTGGTTCAGTTAGTACCGACACCCGTTCTAATATTAACTTACTTTACTTTCGTTCAAATTTACGTCGTGTCCTTAATTCCTCGTGTAATTAAGGCAACATAGACGCTTACGAATTAATCAATGTAGAAGTGAACACACAAGAGTCAGACCTAACAATAGAAAACTCCACAAAAAAGTGAATACATATGTGAAAAAAATTACTACACTACAAGGAGTATGATATACGCATCTCACCACGAAGAGAATGAAAGCGGAAGTCACTTCAATATAAGGCTGCCATTGAAAGGTTGGGTTTACAAAGTAGTGTTGCTACTAGACCGAAAGGAGTAACCAATAGTGGGTGATGATGACCATCGTATTATTAGAAATTAAATACCTCAGAAAAAAGATGTTTAAAACGGAGTAATGATCAAGTTTACCCGTTGAAAACTTGTAACCTTGGCAATACAATTAAGCTCTTGAAATATTTATGATTCTCTGTAGAGGTCCGTCCTTACTCAGCAACTTATGTCAAACCGAATAATTTTAAACAATTTCAAGAATTTAATTCTTGTAACAACATTTTGCCATGAAATAGAAACTTATATTACACTCATAACACCGGTTGCGCAAGCTTTTGAACTAAAATAACATTGAAATTTAAATTAATGATTATTTTATTAGAAACCACCCTATCAACCTTTATTACATGGTTGAATATGTTTTAGAAGAAATGTAACAGAACAAGTGGCAGTTTTAGGTAATAACAGTTTAGACTAATATTAACCATATTAAAGATTACACACGAAATAATAAATATTTTTATATAAAAGAAGAAAAATAAAAGATCATAATAATTATCTTGCACATATAAAAGATAGTGTCAGTGTATGAGTGCACAAATACGATCAAATAAATAGCAAATTAGTTCATTAATTACGGCGCAGAAGGGTACATAAACAACATTATGCAGTAATTGGGTCTTTCCCAGAGATCAAAGGTACTGACTCTTTGTGATTACTAGTTACAAAAAAAATATTGGATACAGTAAATCAAAGACATAAGAATAGTTACCAAAGCGTTGAGGAAAACAGTTTCAAAGTTTATATTAAAACTTGTAGAATGCTTTTTACCATAAGTTTTGAGTAAGAATGTAGGAATAAACGTTTAGGGGATGAAGGTCTTATTTACATAAACGAATTACCAATGATAATGATATCAAGTATCATACTGGTAGAAGTGAGATATGAATAATTCATATGCTATTTCTCACTCAGCATTGACTACTGGGTCAAGAATTCCATTTTACACATTCTAAATCAATTAGTTTATAAGTATATAGTTCACTAGTAAACATTTGGCGTTTAAGTATCAGAATAAAGTGGAGCCTCGGAAGCTCCAGTATCTGTCAGGCATACATTTTATAAGTTCTTAAAGGTTTCCAAGTATGAGATGAAAGAGGCATTACTTGTAAACGCAATTGTATTTCAAACAAGCAAGCCACAATGGTTTAAGAAAGTGTGAAGGTATGCTCAAACTTGTATTGCGGAGCCGTCTTTCCATTAAGATCGTTAAAGAATTTCCGAAAATGAGAAGACCAAGTGGTGGGCTATAAATTCACTAATTGCAGCCAAATTCATCCTCTAGTCACGTGATCCAAACGACCGCATTATTCTGGAAAGAGGTTTCACATAATCCAAAGCAGAGTCATTTGAAATTAAAGTGTTTGATATAAAACATGTCGCGTAACAGGCTTCGCTGAGTTTGCAAGCAACAGAAAATAAGTTTTTACATCCCTTGGCAGACAACATATCGTGCAAACAGACAGACCTTAAATTTTAAGCCAATAACACAAAATACCAATAATCATTATCTAAACCAAAGAACACTCAATAACAGATTATTATCAAAGTCAATTAAGGGAGTTCACGAAATAAGAGATCGGCCATTACCGTGGTTATTAGTAAGTAAGCACTCTCTGTGTTTAACGCTGAACTAGTCTTCCATATCAAATGCATTAAATTAGAGAACAAAAAATGGAAACACTCTGGGTTATAAATAGAGCCTATTGTGTATGTTATGTTGGACACACTGAGGCTGAGATTAGCAAGAATACAATAATTGTATGGGATATCCACATAACAGTGCAGGTCTACCATCACGGTCTGCCAATGATATTGACAGGTTACAAATCGTAATGGAATAATACCTAAGGTATTATCTTCTCAAATTAGGTAGGACAATGATATTGTAGATATGAATTTTTAGGTTCCTCTAGCAATGTCAGCTGAGAATCATAAAAGTATTTTTTACAAAACCACTAAATATATCTGTATGTAACTATATTAGATATTAATATTTTAATCGTTTTGTAACTGAGAAATACCAATAATGAGAATAAGGTATTGAAGTGATTAAGACGCAACTCAAATGGCTTCTATTGGAATTGTATGAGAAAATTCAAAAGGTCTATACTTATTTATTATATTATATTAATATTCTATTTAGCAATTATATGAATTTATAGATATTTATATATACTTTATAATAAATAGAGCAACTTAATGGATGTTTCCTAAGATTAAAATAGAACTTTAATAAATTCTTTAATATACGTTTTTTAATTTAACGAAATTATCAAATTAATTATTGTGACTATCGTTTTAGAGATGACAGAGACATTATTATATGTGTACAAAACATCACTGGTATTTATGGTTCGTCTTGGGACTAAATGAATCGTTGATTATGTAAATGAATAATTTCACAACAATACACACATGGTTATATTGCTTATGAAACTTATTATCAAAAATTAAAATCTCTATAGTAAAATTAGTTAGCGCTTACAGTCCCACCTGCTAAAGTTAAATATAGTCTGCTTCTAACGTAGTTTACTCTATACAATATTTAAAAGCAACAGTTGAAAACCATTTACAAATTAATTTCAGACTCTTTTTTTCTTGTTTCAGCTTATCTAGTATTAATTATAAAGGGATAAAATACAGAATGGTGAAACAAAGCTCACAGGGTATCTTTTTTTATCCACAATATCAAGGACTGATGTGCAGTTTTCTTTTGTAAATTCATAACGATCAAGATCCTATAAATTGATCTAAATTAAATCTCTCCTCAGTCTAGAAGCAATTTTTTTAAAGTTATTTTAATAGTTTGGGATTTTTGCCTATCTAAATTTACTAACAAATAGAACCACATATTTCTTGATAGGCGTGTATTTGGTCTAAATACTGTAAACTGGGTGGCAAACCCCTGATATGTTTATTAATTAGTGAGATCAGACATATGTATGCTATTCATACTTCTATGAAGTATAAGTGGCATTTGGAGGTTTTTTGTTGAATGTTGTGTTTTAACAGAACAAGACTTATCTTTTTTATTAGGTTTCATTTGCTTTTTGGCCTCCAAGGATAGTAATGAGTTTTAACAATGTATTTAAGTAAGTTTTCTAAACCATTGTAGAAAATAAAAGCGTGAAATCAGATGTTATTAACATTATGGTGTATTAGGATTATGATTAAATTCCTAATGAGTAATAACTCTGTAACCGTGAGTAAATGCAGTTTCCGAAATGAGTAAGCAAAATTGCATTTGTTTAGAATAGCCCAAACTCGGAAACGGAATTGAAGAATGCTTAATTTTATTTGCTAACATTTGGATTTCTCAAATCGAAGCAATACCTATGAGTTCCTCCTTGAAATATATGCTTAGGTCTCTGTTTTTACTAATATATTCTATTCTGTTTAGTAGTCTTTTGACTTTTATTTAAAGATACCGTAATCCCAAATTATGTTTTGGTATAGTTCTCTCTTACACTTAGCGTCTAATGAGTTACAACCAGTGTCTCAATATCAACAGCACTGATTGAGCTCATCAGCATTATGCATTGCTTAGTGCTCAGATATTTACATAACCTGATAGAGCATACGTTAGGAAACTAATTATTACTGTATCCCAAAGGAGATGTATTAAGAAATATACTAGCTCAAAATAATCTTTCATTATTTACAGTTTTCAGGTCTCAATTAATATTGGTCTACAAAGTCGTGTTGTTTCATTTATTTTACTTTTTATGTGTGGTTTCTACACATGAACAAAATCATCCGACAATGTCATAATGAAAATTGAAGTAATTTCCCAATGAAATTGAAAACATCAATGATTAGTTGTTACGAAAAAGTTTTCCTTTGTAAAATATAGTAAAGATGTACAGTGATGGTGGGATATATTTAAAACTGAACCAAATTTTTACGATCTAAAACTTTGCTTGGTTGTTAAACAGACATTAATAAGGTCAAAATATCAAACCTAACCTGAAAAGACTATAGTTTACATATAATTATTACAGTCATTTGGCCTTCAAAGTATTGTGAAGCAAACTATTATGAAATTTAGTTTAAATTATTTTAAATATAAAAAGAAATATAAATCCAAAACAGTAGTAGAGGTATTGTAAAATGTTAAAAATAAATATTTATGGGAGGGTGATGATTAAATTCAATTGATGGAGTTTCCACACATAATTTAACATCCGTTGTAAATACTTTTCTTCTTATAAAGGATTAAGTACCCTATTACTTTCCTGCCCATACACCATTTGAAACGTTCCAAATATGAAAAATTGATATACAATCAAAGAAATAAATCTTATACTAAAGTATATTTTGAAGCTTTCGGTAATTTTAAGCAAACTGGAACAATATTACATTTACTTCCTCTTTATGTATTCGATGCAATCTAATATATGAAATTATAGTACAATATTTTAGAAATAGTTTATAGCGCTATATTTCATTTTTGAGATGTGTAAAATATATCGTAGTTAATGAGATAGCTGCAGGAAGTTATTGAAACTTCGATTCCCAATACTTATCCATTGGGATTATATTACGTATAGCAGTAACCTATAATTATAAGGATAAGATTTATTATTATATACCTTGAAAGGTTTTCAAATTTTCATTACCTTTTCTTGCTTCTCCTAATTGATAGCAACGTGTTAAATATACTGTATTTTCTGAACAATAAACAAGGGGTGTAGGGATTTTATTTGAATCTTCAATAGCCTACATGATAACTTTATGCATATAACTATTTATGGGAGGGTGATAATTAAATTCAATTGATGGAGTATCCACACAGAATTTAAAACCCGTTGGTAAATATTTTTCTTCGTGTAAGGAATTAAGTCCCCTATTATTTTCCTGTCCTTTCACCATTTGAACTATTGGAAATATGAGAAATCTATATACAATCATAGAAACAAATCAGGTTTTCTCCAGTCGTAAACTAAAGTAGATTTCGAAACTCTCAGTAACTTTGAGCAAACTAAAACAATATTACATTTACTTCCTATATATGCATTCAAAACGATCTAATATATGAAATTATAGTACCGTAATATTTTTAAACAGTGAGATGTGTACAATATATATTAGAGCTTAAGGGATAGCTGCAGAAAGTAAATTAAACTTCGATTCCCAATAATTATCCATCGGATCAGAATTTTACTTATATTTCGTGTAGAAGTAAACTATATTACTAAGGTATAAGATTTATAATTATCTATCCTTAAAGCCTTTCGAATTTTCACAACTTTTTCTGGCTAATTGCTAGCAATGTATTAAATATATTTTTTGAACAAGAAACAGTCGATGTAGGTATTTTCTTAAACTTGCAATGCATAATAACATAATACCAGGAAACTTGATGTAGAGGAAGGCCCCTAAAAATCAAGACAATCATCATTGAACACATACAAATCATAATACAGCGTAGACTGTAGATCATGCGCTGTTTCCACAGAGCTATTATAGTAATCCTCTAATCCAGTTTCTTTGTTTTTTGTCTGTGAAGCTTAAATAAGATGGAAGGTGTGCAGCTTTGATAGCAGGCTAACACAGCAGAAATGATAATCTTTTAACTCCCCTAAAAGGATTTCCAGGTACAAGATATTAAGCTCCAATTAATTTAAATAACTCTTAACTCAAAAACAGCTAAAATCTGTGTTAAAATTCTTACGCTCAGCAAATAAAAATGATACAACTATCACAGTAATGGATTTTTAAGATATGGTGCAGTAGTTATTTTGATTTTATTTCCTCTAATTTATATTTATTTGAAATAAAAACCTCGCTTTGATATTAAATTAAAAGTCTTTAAATACCGTTGTCCTCTAAGACGTGAATAACCCATCTGCGGTTAATCCAGTATTATTTCAATTATGACTCAATCTTTACTGTACTATCTTTGAACAATGAACAGGTTATATTTGGTTATCCTCCACCAAATTATAGCAGTGTTACTAGAAACAACAAAATTTCGCAATTTCATTACTCAGTTATCCTTTTGAAATATAAAAAATAAATTGCAGAAACTTAAAGTTTCCACATAAATTAAGAGTTACGTATCATAACAATTTGAGTTATCTTTATAGAATTAAAAAGTGTTGATTATTTTTTTTAACTCATGCTAAATATAATTATTAATTAAATTTAGTTACTAAAATATATCCATTCATAGGGAACGTATAAGACGAGTTTAGTCTACTCATTAGCAATACGTAAAAATAATAGTAGTTTTGTAGTAGTAATAGTAGTTTTGTTTTACTCATTTGAGCATTGGCAAAATTAGCATTCAGGTATTGTAAAATGTATGTATCGAAAAAGTTAAAATATATATTGAATACAACATCAACCAAAACATTAATAATGGGACATGTTTAAAAAAAAATTAATGTTACAAGAAACAGTGCACTTCGTGAGGGCATGTTTCAGTTAGTAATTAGTAGGACAATATAAGATGCGGTGATTTATAATTTTGTTGGCTCATCGGTCATACTAAACTCAGTATTACAGTGTGTATTATTACTTTTATTTGTAACTAACAACGCTCTCCAATTATTAAAGAGCTGTAACAATATCTTCATTGTTAACAAATGACGAAACACGACGTCATTAACTGGGCAGGTTTCAGTAATGGTAGCATTGTAATGAGCAAGGAGCGATGTGGGAGACAAGAATGAGCGGTCAATAGTGTGACGTCAGAGTACCTGTTACCGGGGTAGACTTGACACTGTCCGTTCTGTTTCAGTAATGGTAGCATTGTAATGAGCAACGAGCGATGTGGGAGACAAGAATGAGCGGTCAATAGTGTGACGTCAGAGTACCTGTTGCCGAGGTAGACTTGATACTGTCCGTTCTGTTACAATAGGTCACTGTGCTGTCATATTTCTCTAATGGAAACATTAGTGTTCCATGTTTTTCATAGTATAAGTGAGAAGGTTGATGATTTAGTTAGTATCTGGTCACAAAAATAACTTTGCTTGTGACTGTGTCATCTGACCGTCGAAACGCCGCCCCTGTAGCTCCTAAATCATGATGTAATGAACAAAGCAAAAAATAAAAAATTAATGTTAATTAGTAGATAGTAATACAGTTTGTTACAGTTCACTTTAGGCGAAACTTATGTAATGACCAACATAATTAGCTGTAGTCTTTTTATAAAAGATAAAATCTGGAATTAGTCAAAACCGGGATAAGCATTTTAAATTTTGCTGAATTTTAACAAATATGCTGAATTACATTTACATTTTTTATTATGTGCTTGGGTTTTAAACATAATGCTTTTGATTAGGACAGTAATGTGATATTTTTTGTAAATTATCATCAATAGTAAAATGATTTTTTATATAACAGTAATATTGTCTAAATGTTTGAGAAAAGAATACAATCACGGGCTGAGAAGAAGAATGTCTTTAAAACAAGTAACTTTTATAAGAAGTCTTAGTTTTAATGGCAATAAAGCAGAGTTTTCTTTTTTTTTGTGCCTAGATCCTTCTTTTTAGCCCCAGATTTATGGGGCCACATAGTCGGAACTTGTAATTTGTAATTATTATATAATAATTAAAATCTCAAACTAATAAAACAAAATAGTTTTGGGATTACTACAAACTGCTCATGAACACTACAGAACCTCTACTTTTTTTGTTAGTCATGATACTTAGTTAGAAAAAAATATAATTTTTACTACTCTGAAGGTATATTTGTAACACCAAGTACAAAATTATGATAATAAGTATCATAATAAAAAAAAACCTCCACGAGTTCAGGAACAGACACAATTAGTGTAGGGCGAGATAGCTTTGAGCCTCGCGTCTAAGGAACGATTCAGCGGGGATCTCTAATTATATCCTTATTGTTACTTTTCCTACCCTACAGTACCCTTCCTTTTAATTACGGAACCGCCCTTCTTAACGTTTATAATACAGAACTCGACTCAATAGAATCCATGTTTCCATCAAATCTTGTCGGGTCATTATATAACAGATTCTTAGTATACATAACAAAATTATTCATGTTTGTATTTACAACTTCTTTGGATAGTAACAACATATCATACAAAGGTCTGAACTGTGTATGGAAAACCAGGCATATTAATGGCTCACTTCACTCTGGTGTATCAGTTTTAGTTCTTAAATCATCGAACACGAATCGTTAATGGAAGTAATTTTTCCTGTTACTAGGCCTAAATACTTTTAAATTTTAATGTATATTCAATTTATAATATGCTATTTATATCTGCAGTCATACGATTAAATTAAACACCTTTATCTATAAGAATTCGAACCCTGTAATAATCTATTATAATAATTTTGTAATAAGGTATTTTTCCACCAACTTGAAATCTTCATCAGTAAAAGTGCGTGTCACTTTTATCAACGCAAGTAATCCAGTAAATCTGATAAGTTGAATTGTGATCTGATGAGACGGAATTATTGAAATTTCTGATTAGCTACAGGACTCAATCAGTCTGGTGGATAAGCAATGTGCTTCTGTCTCTGTAAACTCATTAATTAGGTTTCGGTTGGTAAAACCTTACGTTCTCACAATAAAATAACTAAAGATACAAAACTTATATCATTCAATGTTGTTTTTTTTTTGTAAGTCCAGTTTTCAAAACTAATGGGTTATCTTTACCCTAATCTTTTTTTACCTGCAGCATCTATATATTATTAAAAGAATTTATTAATTTTTGTACAGCGATGTTATATATAAAAAACTATTGTTATAAATAGACTATTGCCTTACACTCAATACGACACTAGGATACTAGAAGAACTACAGATGATTATAGAAACATATCCCACGGGCTTCCAAAGTCTCTAACCTCTTATTATTGTGTTCTCTAGGTTTATAACAGCTGATTAATAAACACATACGTTTTACTCAGACAGTTACTCTTAATCCACTAATGAACCTATTATCAGCGGGACATTTTAAGAAAAGGCCGATTCTTCTTGAAGACTTATTCTGACCATCCTCATAGGGTAATAGCCTGTGATAGCATCTTATAAAATATAATAAGGGATAGAGTTGATATTAATTTTACAACGGTGAAATAGTGATAAAAATTGCAACGGTTTCAGACAGGATATGATCATGAGCTCTCTAACTCTTTAAGTTCAAAATCCAACGCCTTTAACCGCTCAACCATCGGCACTCCCAATTGGTTTCTTCACCAATGTAATATCAGCACATTTAAAAATTAAAGCATAGGCTATTTATAATCACAATTTCTTTAACTTGTGTATAAGTCAAGACTTTATTTTACAGAACACAACTGTGATCGGATGGACTCTTTCACGGATTTATATCGTTTACGTTTTGAATTTCAACGGCAGTGGTTCGAATATTTGCTCATCAAATGCTTAAGCGTTTGAATTAACTTAAAAAATTTTAATTGTACATTTATTAGTATATTTTTAATGAAAACTATGTTTAATATTAAAATTTTGTATAACTTAGTAATAAAATCGATTGCTACTAACATTGTGTAGAAATACTTTAAGAGGTAACAAAAATCAGCAGTATTTTTTGAGAGGGAGCTATCCCTTTTGAAGTCTTATTCCGATCATTGTCATGGCAAACTGGCCTATGCGAGGAACTAATGAAACAGAAAAAGCGTGGAGAGTCGATACAGTTCAAGGTCAATGGTACTGATAAAAATTAGATCTCTAACTCTGATCCAAATTCTAACTTCTTAGACCGCTCGGCCATCGGCACTCTCTATTGGACATAATGTCCTATAAGTACTTTATTACCAGCTTATTTATATAGTGAAAGAAAGAAATAAAGAATGTGAAACTATTTTTTGTTCCTCAGCTATTTCGGTCAAAATAGATTAAACTAACTTAAACACTCGTAATAATAAATAAATATTATATAAAATGTTTTGCTTAAATTAAAAAGATGTTGAATGTGATCATAGCTTCCTAACAGTTAAGAATAAATAATTTTACTGTTAGTGTAACACTATGTAAAACACTTGAATAGATAACCGTTTACAACTCAAAAATCATGTAACTGAAAACACAAATCTAATGTATTTACAAGCTAATTTTTCACATTGCACGTTTCCAGGCCGGCCGTAAACAATAATTTATCTTTAGTTTACGATGTAACAGTGCTTTATGTCAGGCCCAGATACTCTTACAATTTATGTTTTGTTCTTTTGATGGTCACTACAATACCTTGCTCGCTTAGAGAAATATACTTTTTTACCTGTTTACAACTTCAAATGTATTTAAATTTGTTTCATATCGCTATCATTATGTAACGTTCAATGATTAGCTTAGTTTATACTTTTTACGCAATATATACCTATTCTGAGTAATAACTGTATTATCTTTCATTAGATTTATACATGAGGTATCATCATCATTACATAGTGTTCAATGATTAGTTTAGTTTATACTTTCTACAGGATAGATATTTATTGTTCAAAATAACAGGGTTACATTTCATTAGAATTATACATGAGGTATCATCATCATTATATAGCGTTCAATGATTAGCTTAGTTCATACTTTTGACAGGATCGACATGTATTGTGAGCAATAACGGTATTATCTTCTAATAGATTTATATGCGACATGTCATGATTATTTAATTAGCGTTCAATGATTATCTTAGTTTATACTTTCTATAGGTTAGACATTTATTGTTCAAAATAACTGGGTTATCTTTACAATCGGCTTTATAAAGTCATACCATTTATTCCTCCGACTACGTCAACTATAAAGATTGTATCTATATCAGAACAAAAGGCAAAACCGGAACGTAAACAATTTATATTTGTAATCAACATATGTTTCTCTCTGAAGCAGAAATTTATAAAATTTTTTCTTATAAATGTAATTATGCAGGATTAATTTATTTTGAAGTAAATTTTAATGAACCACATTATTATAAACAGCCTGATAGCAAGTACGGATCAAACTGGGATTGTAGTTAGGTCCCATTTACAATTCAAGCCTGCTCCTTCCAATTACATTATTGATTGTATGGCTCCTACTCCGCACGCTATACCGATAGTTGCTTTCTACTGAAGATCTGTCTTGGATAATAAAACAGTTTTTAGGTAAAATAACCGTAATGATTTCAAATATGATGTGTAATTCAAGAAATATTACAAAGTTTTATATATATATATATATATATATATATATATATATATAATATATATATATATAAACACATAAAACGTATAAATAATTTATACATAAAATATTTTGATATAAATATATTAAATTTAACAAAAAAATTACTATAGCTGTTGAATTTGCTCATATTGTATTCGTATATTTGTTAGAATAGCTTAATATAAATTATGAATGCAATACCACTAGATAAAAAAATTATATAAAATGCTTGTTTCTTCGTTTTCGGATTTTCCTCCTTGTAAATCTCTTTCTTGAAACAAACAATTGATAGATGCTTCAATTGAAAATGCATAACACAATTAAAACCTTTACATCTAAGAATTATTTATTGCATTAAAATTAAATACTACAAAACAAGTACTAATGGGAGAATTTAAAGTAGTATTTCCTTAATATATTATTTTCCAGACTTTTACATTTTTCACTTTAACTTCGTTGTTTTCGTGACGCTATACAGATTTTTTAAATCATGACAATGTAGTCGGTTTTGTAGAATCTATAAGAGTTATCGTTTGTTTATTAATAGCCTCAAGGGGGGTCCGTACCAAAAATTTCATTTTTTTGAGTTTTTTGGTTTTTTTTAGTTTTATATTCTTCAGAACCTCACCTTTTCAAAGATGTGCTTATTTTCTTTCTATATTTATTAGAAGTTATTGAAAAGAAAGTTTTTCGAAAGCATTGCAACCAATTTATGGTGAAAGAGGCAGCCCCGCTGGTGGCCCACCGCTTTAACATATTCATACATACTACTACTATTCTTGTTTCCTTATTGTTATGTTATGTTGGCTACCCTGCTTTTGATATATATTTTTGTCTCTGTCAGGTGTACTATTTGTCATGTGATCTTTGTTTATGTGATGTCAGTGAGAGTGTTTCTCAATTTGTGTTGTTTACAAAGTGACAGTTTACTTATTCGAGTTTTGTGAATATTAGTTGTTGTTTCAAGTTAACATGGGAAATAAACAGAAAATCGGGAATCGTTTCGTGTTATTCCAAGAGAAAGCATGTTGGAAAGACTAAATCTAGCCTTGATAGATCTTCTGAGGCTATGTATAACCTCAATACTGAAACTTTGCCCAGGCCTACCACCAGCACTGACACTTCTGATAATCCTACCACCCCTAGTTCTTCTGTTAGAAAAATGAAAGTTCAAGGTAATTTTGAATACTATAATCAGAAGAATGAGGTTTTAGCATATGACATATTTGATTTGAATTCGCTTGCCGAAGCCATAAATGAAATCGCAGGATGCAGTCGTTGCAAGCACAAATTGGTTTTTGAAAGGCGTCTGTTGAAGGACTTGCAGTAAATTTCTCAGTGTATTGTCCAAACTGTACAGACAAAAAAAGGTCTATTGACAATTGTAATAAAATCACTGAAAATATCAATGGAAAATCTGTAACTCTTTACGACTTGAACCTACGTCTTGTGCACGGTATGCGCAGCATTGGCAAAGGCCACACAGCAGCCCAAATCTTGTGTGGCACTCTAAATCTTCCTCCTCCTCCAGTTCATTATAGAAAACATGAACAAGTTTTAGGCACAGTAGCAGAAAATATGTGTAAAGAAAGTATGAGAAACGCCGTAGAAGAAGCAGTGAGCAGTAATGATGGGGACCGACATAACTTATGCGTTGCACTAGACTTATGCGTTGTTCATGGCAAAAGAGAGGCCATGTCTCTCAAAATGGCATTCTTTCTCTAACATCAGTAGATACAGGGAAAGTACTAGATGTATCTATCCTTTCAAAGTTTTGTAAATGCCCAAATAAGTGTGAAAATGTTCATGTAGTCAGCTGTAAAGCAAACTATCAGGGTAGCAGCCGAGGAATGGAGGTCGCTGGCGCTTTAGAGGTTTTTCGGAGGTCAGAGCCGGAATATAATGTTCGCTACCTCAACTACTTGGGAGATGGAGACTCAAAGGCCTATGCATCAGTGAATGAAGCTCAAGTTTATGGAGAAGAAATAAAAATAAACAAACTTGAATGCATAGGCCACGTGCAAAAGAGAATGGGAACACGTTTACTCAAAATAAAAAGTACGTCGGGTAAAACCCTCCTTGAAGATAACAAATCTATGTCCGGAAAAGGTCGACTTACTACTGCTGCTGTTCATAAAACTGCAAAGTTATTATGGACTGGCTATACGTCGGAACACATCAAGTGTAAAGGAAATGAAGCAAGCAGTTTGGGCTGAATTTTTCCACGTCTTATCGACTAACGAACAACCCCAACACGAGCTTTGCCCAAAAGGAGACGGAACGTGGTGTAAGTTCAACCAGAGCTTACTTGATAATACTGAGTATGATCATAACAAACACTTTCATTTGCCAAAAGCTGTTATGCTTGCTATCAAGCCAATATTTAGGGATTTGGCTGATCCTGAGCTTTTGCAAAAATGTGTGAAGGGCAAAACACAAAACCCAAACGAATCATTGAACAATGTGATTTGGTCTGTAATACCAAAAAGGGTTTTTGTTAGCCTACCAGTGCTAAAATATGGGACTTATTTAGCTATAAGCACATTTAATAATGGCCTGATAAGTAGAGTACAAATAATGGATGAGCTTAAACTTTCTCCTGGTAAAAATTTGGTTGCTGCAATGAAAAGCCTTGAGAATAAGCGACTCAAGAAAGCCGAATTAGCTGCAAATGAGCTTGAGAAGAAAATCAGGAAGGCTAAGGCATTGAAGAAAAGAAAGTTAGAGGACCAATTTGAGCAGGATGAAGCAGACAAACCAGCCTACAGCAATGGCAGCTACTGATGTTACCAAGTTCACTGTAGGTTAGTACAACGATTTTTTCAATCGCGTTTTCCCAAAATTTGTATTTTATAACTTTGATGTAAGTTTTCTCAGGACCTGTTAAAGATATCTTTATGAAATTTTCACTGTGTGTTTGTTTTAGTATTTACTAGTCACTAACACAAGGATTTTGTAAAATTTTAATTTTTGGGCTTATAAAAATTGAATTTCTGAATTAAAAACTTGAAATTTAACACAAGTTTTTAAAAAATTTGTAGAAAAATTAAAATACAAAATAAACAAAAATACTTGTGTCAGTGACTAGAGTATTACATGATTAATAAAATAAAATAAAACATTTCAGTGTAGGTTCAACACAACTCTATAAAAATTACATATAATTAACATTACGGAGATAGGCGAACAGACCCCCCTAATATAGCTTTGCAACTGGAAAATAGGAAATTTATTTATAAATCCACATGAAATTGCTGACACATATGGTGGCATTTAGGTGTATGTCTGAAATAATAAACATCTCAAATAGAACTGGTGAGGCACATAGACAAAACACAAGGAATTATGAATGTTGAGTTTAGATCCAGTTCACATTCCTATTAATGCTGCGTTTTGAATATAATGCTGTTACAGACTTTACTCCTGGAATCTTGAACCATTTTCGTCTGAAGAAATCGAAAAAAGTTGACGACAAGAAGCTAAAAATGAACACTTTTCTGGAAGGTGAACTGGAAAACTGTGTAGAAAACTCTATTGCTTCACCGTGCTTAGTCATCGTGTCAGTAACTTCGTAGTGGTACTATCATTTCTAGAGTATGTTTCATTTTTCAATTTTCCATATTTCAAGGAATATACAGCTCATTCATTGCATATAAGCAAATCGGGTACAAGCAAACGTTTTATAGTCTTCATATCCAACAGTTGTATGAAAACCACTAGACAGTTTTAATAGGCCATTAAATATTTGTTCAAATGACTCTTGGCTTACTAATTATATTGTTGCAAATTAAACCACAATAAAAAGCTACGAAGTAACACAAATATTGAAAACTGGAATTTATAGAATTAAAATCTAGTTATAAACGTTCCTTGCATATTAAACACGAACGAATCAATATTTATAATAATTTTAATCAATATAGTTTTATTAAATTTACATAAAAACTTCTAAACGAAATTCCTTATAAAATCGATCAAAATTAGTATCAAAAGATTTAATTCAATACTGTTTACATGGCATCAGTATCAAAAATAATACATTTACTCAACGTGCTTCCTGAATATGTGTAATAAATGTACTTTCGGTTACAAAACTATTATGATACGTAGCAAAATATGATATATTGTTAAAAATAAAGAACATAGTACAGGATTTCTGTATAAGCGTTTCTATAAGCACGAAATCTGTATTGTATTCAATCGAAAGAGAAATTTGTCGAAAGAAGTCAATTATCAGCCGCACTAGGCTTCATAGATATTGAAGTGGAAGGGTATGAAAATTGAATACGTTACAATGGGTTTTCTCGTTATATATTCTCTAGTTTGGTAATAATAATACATTCTTACTGTGGAATTTTTTTTACAATTACACTATTTTGTGTCAACGTCATTAGTTTGTGTTCGGTATACAGAAGTCATCGCATACAATTTTAAGAAAAAATTATATTCACTCACACAGACACAATATCTTTAATTCACTCAAATGTTATTCACTCTTATCAGCCTTGTTTGATACACTTAATACCAGAACCAGATGATTAATTATATTTGTATTGAATTGCATCCCAGCGGCTCATAATAAACTCGTCAACTGAGTAGAACACCCTAGATACCAGTACGTGTCTTAACCGAGCTTTAAGTTATTTAGGGTCACTCAATTGTTTCATTTCCTCAGAGAGTCTATTGATTAGCCTTACACCAACCTCGGAAGGCAATCGCTCAAGTTTTGCCTTTCTGTGTTGTATGCGGAAATCGTCCCTGCCTCTAGTCCTGTATTGGTGAGCGTCCCTGCCTCTAGTCCTGTATTGGTGAACGTTTCTGCCTCTAGTCCTGTATTGGTGATCGTCCCTGCCTCTAGTCCTGTATTGATGAACTTGCCTGCCTTGGACCAAGTCACACTTGAATCGGCAGTACAGGTCGATCTCAAGGTGCACAGTCACCTCAATATGCAAGCAGAACAAAGTCATGATAGTTCTGACCATAACATAGGTGACGTTAAGTCTAAATGTTGTTATCGTTTCATATTTTTTAACCCTTTTAATAACTATTCATTTTTCCATCCATCAAAATAAGAGTAGCTAAAGATAGACTTATTTCTTTTGGGGAACTATCTATCGATTAAATAAAAACCAGTTTGTATGCTCATACGACGCAATTTAGTTCCCAACACTTGGACTACGGCGTTTTTGTGTTATGTAAATGTTGTAAAAAACCAAAATTGTAGGATTTACGGACCACTACAAAATATACACAATATTAGTAAGAATGTTTTAAAGTGGAAACTTTAAGCAGGTACTTGTTGCAGTAAACAAAGCAGGCTTGCGTCAATGGGGTGATTATTATTGCTGCCTCGGGCAACCTTGTAAGACACAAAAGGGTTGTTTTAGGGGCACCTGCAATATTACACACTTTGCTGCCTCCCTGCTTTGTCAGTGATCATTTCATTGTCTTGTTCTCACTTAAGTATGTTTGTATGTGGTTGTTTTCATAACGAATAATAACAAATGACAAGTAGCCTATACAATAAAACTAAGTACTTTACAAGACCATTGAAGTTTATATGCGTGTTAAAGGTTTGGCTCGTTTCTTACAAAATATATTGTAAAAATTTCATCAGAGACAAATAAACCCAAAGAATATTAAGAACTTTATTAGCAATAAAATCCAATCGCCGGGTCAATTTACTCTGCTCCTTCTCCTCTACAGGAATATTAACAGTTATTAATAGGAATACCGTATTATAAATATCAATGCAGGATGCAATATGAATACGTGGTAACGCAACTTTAAAATATTACACTTTATATCGTACTGTATAGTTCATCGTGTACTATTCGTACTGGGTTAGAGCGTTTTAAAAATTCAAGTAGATGATACTAAATGGATTTATATTAGTTTAAACAGCATTAAAATCCAAATAAATAATGAAAAGAAGAAGGTTTTCTCCTACTGCAAATGACAAACTTATGACTACACGAATGCTTTGAGACCGAGCCCTCTACAGGTGTTAAAAGACTATTTTCAGCCAGGAAGACAAAAATTATTTTTGTGTAGTCCTCTAACATTATTAGAAATATAAATTTAATTAGCATTAGATGACGTATTGGTTTCATAGATATTCGATCGGATTATAACAATAAACAAATAAAACATCACAACAATCGGGAATTACAAGAATATTCTCAACTAAGCAGACTTAAATACTACTAATCGAAGACTTGGGTGACCTAGTACCAACTAAAGATCATCTATTTAGTCTGACCAGATCCATTTCATCCACACTCCACTATGGATGATATTTATACTTATGCTTCATGCTCTCCAACCTTGCAAAATCACAAAAATTGTGATATTCAGATATCCTTACAGTAGCTAGTAACAAAACTCTTTCTAAAGTGAGACCTATGTGACTGAGTAACTTCAGTGGATTATCGTGAGTCAGTAAAATCTATGTCGGTAGGAATTTGGTCTGCCACCCAGTTTATTCAATCAGCTTGACACTTTATTCGTGAATGGTACAATTTGGTTACCATCTCATTCCTATCCTCATTGAGGGAAATGTTCATTTCATCAAAAATATACTATATTACAGAGGATAAAAGTAATAACTGCCATCAAAAAGATATAAGTCATTACCGATTTTCAAATATTACGCATTTTTACCTTCTGGCATTACTGAACGTCGCTAAATTACGACACGTTTTATCAACATTGTGACACGCCTAGGTGTCAAAAAATTAAACGCTTAACACGATACGATAAGAAAAATTACATTATTATTAGAAAAGGTATAAAACTTAATTAACTCTACTGCAAAATGGTTTGGAATACTGGACGGACGGCCTGTAACTACTGGAAGGAGCTTGTCCTAAATAGAATTTGTTCAGCAGCCCTTTTTCTATTCCCTTTTCACGCAATTAGCTTCTTGTTTGTATGTAGGACCCTTGCCAAACCTGAGGTCAAGGTGTTTGCACTTCCCCTTAACTTAGCTCTACTCTACGATCACATTTTCTCTATGTGTTTTTACGTAGCTTTTAAATGTGTTGGGATTTGTTTTGTCAAACACCTACGTTGAATTCAAAAGGGCCAGTGTAATATTTATTCTTCTGTTTATTTGCAGTATAAAATGCAGTTCCATCTTAAGATTCATTTGGTTAGTAGCCCAAGTCACCAAGGACATCCTTGGTAGTGAGAGTGTGATTTACGTTGTGACTTCATGTGGAATCTTTCTAGACCTAGGTCAAAAAGCCCATTTTGGGGAACTGGTTCGATTTTGGTTCCTAGAGAGGTGTCCTGAGTTTAACTGCATTGAAGGCAGTATCCATTCACCTTATAACCAACTTAATTTCAATGAACTGCCATTTTGTACTGGATTGTGATATATATAAAGTTCTTGTTTGCACTCTTATTCTTCTTTATCAAGACCGTTCAAATGAGGTGTTGCTTAATGCGTTTTTACATTTTAAAATGTTGCGCCCCCTCCCCAAAATCCCATTTTTTGGAAATTCTGGGATTTTTGATAAAGTTGTAGCAGTGACCAAAAAGTTCGCTTCTAATTTTTAGGAAGTTATCCATTCATATTTAACCACCCTAAACTAAGCAGAGTGTCTTCATATTTTTAACTCTCTCTGTATAGTGTAATACAGGTGATTTGCATTCTCTTTGTTTCATCAGGTGCACAGCCCAGACGCTGCATTAAGAGGAAAGTGAACTGGAGCTAAACTCAATATTCATACGTCAGTATATTTTTCGTAAAAAAGTACTCTGCTCAATATATCTGCGTCATATAATTTAACTCATCAATCATACCTTTTTATAAAACTTTTTTCAGAGGAAAGAAGTTTAGAAGAATTTAATATAATTTTATATTTGATATAAACTTGCAAATGATAATTATAATAAATATCAGTACGTAGTTAAAATTGATAAATATTTTACTTTTAGCTTTGTAAGCAATATTACTTCGCTCGTTTAGTACGTAAACAGTTAAAATGAGATGTCCTTACTGATGTCATATAAATGTTCTTTTCAATAAAAATTTACATAAAAGGTATACAGCTATGGAAATGAACAGCTCTCTTTCTCCACAACACGATCAAAGCCCTGCAGCTCGCGGAGGTTGTCACTGGCGAATAAAGAGGTGACATTTATTTATGTTACAAACTTTGGAGTCCCTTCAGTAAACTTGGGCTGAGATCTCAAGATAGATCGTGACGTAAAACAGAAGGTTGTTTAATAAGTGTTTCAAGTTTTGAAAGAATATATTTATTTAAAATAACCTAACAAATAAACCATTTACATCTAGAAGCTCTGTTCTTATTGGAGTTAGTTATCAATTTAAAACAAACACTTTTTTATATTTTTGTGAGGCCTTTCGTACTCAATAAGCACATCATCAGAAATATTAAAGTATATTATTGGAGTGTTTGTTTTTAATATATAATAAACCATTTGTATAAAATATAAAAACAGTTTACGAAGTTTTATCTCTTTTACAATTTATTTACTGATTTAAAACTGATTAGCAGTGCAATATTTATTATTTATTTTAAAGAAAGTATTCTGGATCACCGACTTTAATTTAATAAATTTGATATTGCAATTGCAAAATTAACGAACGACTTCTGGTTTTTGTTTACTAGTGTACATATTTTAAAAAAACTACGAAATATAAATAGCCCTAAATTATTTTCATCGCTTGAAAGAAAAATAAATTATTATGTCTTCAAAATAAGAAATCTTATTCTTCAATATTTTACTACATTATCCTTGGAAATCCTCCCATTATTGTGATCATCCTAGGCTTACTGGTACTGAACAGCTATTTAGTACCAGGCTGGGATGGTCGATGTTCTGACGTCTGTATCGCGCAGAGTCTGCATACATATTCTGATGTCTGAATGTGTATTCTGTACTTTGTCGTCTAAAGGGCTATTAGTCCTATGTCGAGCCACTGACTTGACGACATCGCCATGAAACGTATTATGCATGTATTGACTTATGCAGATACGTTAGGTAATATGAATCGTTTCTTGACCACCTAGTTAGAAATTTATTATGCAATTAGTGAATGGAGGGGACGTTATATATAAAATGAGTGTACACTTGAAAATTCCTAAAACGATAAGAATCATGAATGTGGATGAGTACAAAAGTTGGAAGTAAAATATTCCTCGACAACTTGATTTTCCTTTCCTGTAGTACACATTAATAATTAGCGTTCTGGACACTAGCAAACCTGTGCAATATGTACTTTTAGTTACATTCTACTATAGCCTTAAATTCTATCTAATGTCCTGCTGTGGTGCTTTTCTAACAACGTTTTAATAAAGATTAGCATTGATTAAAATTTTAAGATCCCAACTGAATACGCTCAATCAGCATTACCATAGTAATACAAATTTTATATCATCAAACTTTATGTAACAAATACAGAACTCATTCCTTCTAATAATGACTCTCAAATAATATTCAACAAAGGATACTTCTCTTGAAGGTGATTTCCTCATCGTTTGATGTTATTCCTTCCCTAATATATTTCTAAGGTGCGTTTCGGAACTAAATACGAAACGAACTGAATGATATTGAATGCCTCATTACTTTTCTCATAGTTATATTAATACTAGCGTTAAATATAATACAAAACTCAGAAACTATCATTAGAACAGTCAGGGTTGTTGATGGATGTAACCATGGCAACTGCAGTCTGTCAGCTGATCGATGTATGACGTCACACCTGTTGCCCGCCATTGATGTTCTGCATGGCGCTGTTTCATCAATTTATAACAACCTTGAATTTTACCCTGCGTTAATGCAGTTCTAGCCCATCCGGATTTAATACGGTTTGTGATAAATGATGTGTGATAAATGATAAATGATGTGATAAATTAAATTAGAACTCAGCTCGGATACCATCTTATTGGCCACATTTTTAATATAACCAAGAAGGTTAATAGGAATATATATATGTTCTGTTGTGAATAAATTTATTCCCAATATATTAAATATCGCTTTAAACATTTATCTGAAAAGTCATCTGTGTAGGCTGTCATTAAAATGTAAATTCCAGCTATTTTAATGACACTCAGTCTTTTTAGAAAGATAGAACACCTTAGCTTACTTTCGTGAAGTATTTTTAGATAACTCAGTAAGAATAAATAAAGTTACAATATATGAGTCACACTTCTTTAAAAAAATACGTGTTTATTCAAATTATAATACTCTATTCCATTTTCAGATATGCAATGTCTTGTTAAAACATTACAATATTTCGTCATCGGATAAAAATTTACATGTTTAACATTAAAAAAACGAAAAGGCAGGCATCTAAGTAATATTTAATATATTTTAGTAATATTCACGCACAAAATAATATACAGGGACCTGTATCAGACTATATTCATTAATTAATTAAGTATTAATTCTGTCCAACTACTACTGGAGGAAAAGTAATGTTCGAATTTAGTAACTTGGTTCATAGCCGTATGTGACGATACAAGTCATACATACTTATAGTTCTAATACATACACAATATTTGTATCTTTATTACATTACTGCCGACAGGCTGAACCACACTGATTTACTTGTGTGTGTCCAAAATTGCCTTATTTCTTGGTCAGTAAAAACACAGGACTCCTACAGCAGGACTTGTGCATCATGCTCGGGTTCACACCTTCAGAGCGTATGAGCATTGCTTCTTCTTCTGAAGTAATGTTGAGAGAGTCCCAGATGGGACGCAAGCTCTTGGAATTCTTGATAGCTTTTCGCGAAGAAGCGCGAGACGCTAGGATGACGGATGGATCATCCGAGGGAAACTAAGTTTGAGCAATGGAGAAGATTCTCAACCTATTGAAGATTTTGCATTTCGCACTTTCTTCGAGTATCATCCCAGCCAGTGTAGGAGATAAACTGGACTACTATCAATGTTTACACTTTTAAGCTAATATTTCCCATAAAAAGGGATATTATCAATCAATTGTCAGAAAAATAATAGTTGAGAAATTACATCATCATACTTTTCGATTAAGCTTACAACCGTGTAGGTGAATGTCATAATTATAAAAATTTAAGCGTATGTGATAAATACAGATTTAAATTTTGTACGTTGAATAGCAAACGTTTAGTTAAATAATACCTCCGTGTTATTATATAAAATTTTATACTCCTATACGTTCGGCTCGTGCCATAAGTAACATCTGCTCTCGGATTCAACGTCTGTCGATAGCAGATGACTCTTCACAGTGAGTTGTCAAGAATTTAATTGTAGCGAAGTTCCGAGGCAGCGTGAAACGAAAAACTTAGGTGTTCATTATTACTCCGCTCGCTGGTTGTGACAGATTTATCTAAAAAGTTTAAAATAATTGTTATACTCAGTGAAGTATTTGCTTATAATATCTGAGCCTTTTAAATTTTACACTGCAATGACGTAATGTGAATTAGTATTTGAATATATGAAACTACAGTAGATCAGATATTTATAATAAATATATTATAAATTAATTATAACATTAACTAAGACGATTATTATGGATTGTATTATTGAACATAAACACATCATAATATATTATTTTTTTAAAGTTCTAATTAATTTTACATTCGCTAAAATAATTCGTAATACATACCATAATAGCGTTCATTTATTCAGTCCCGAACAACAACAAATATCTATGAAACAGTATCAACAAAATGAATAATTCGTAGAGGAAAGAACAATAACATTGTTAGTTCAATGTTCGCTTGATCTGCTGCCTTTTGCACGAACTGGAAAAAAGTATATCGCTCTTTGCCAATATGAAAGCTGGTGAAGTATTTGCTTTGGAAATTATATATGATAATTTTCTACACATATTGCCATCATCATTGTAACGTTTTAACCAGTTTCCGTATAGTTTTTTTTACATTTAGACACATTTTACATAAAAATACATAAACAATAATTATTTCGTGAATTCAGAAAAAATTATACGTTGCTGCTTTTAATTATAACATATGATTCTATACATAATAAAATAAAAGATTAAATATTTTCTTGCTAGAGGTTTAAATCATTTTTCTTTAAATTATGATACCTTCATAGGAGGACAAAAATTTGAAAAATATTTATTGAGGAAATTATGAAAAGAGTTCAGTGCTAATATTTATCGAAGTAAATATATAAAACAATTTTAAATTACAATACGATATTGTACATTCTTCAGCTATCCAAATGATGAAAAAATTTAACCAATGATTAGAAGTAAATCACGGTTTTATATTAACACCTGTTTTATACCAATTTATTAGATTAGGTTACCTTATGTTATGTTAGCGATATAGCGGTGGACTATATGGGCTGGTTCAGGGCAAGACCTTAGATCTGATTGTGTTTTTAATCTATGTATATAACATTTATAAATTACGTTTAAATAGTATGTTGTCACTATTTGCTGAAGATTCGGTGATGTTCTCGAAGGTTATTACATGGCTGTTGTCCGCTTGAGAGCCCTAAGCGAGTTAATGTGTTTAACCCTTTCCGGGCCAGGCGGCAATATATTGCCGCCATAGAGCGCGTCTGAAAAGTGCCAGGCGTTTTCCGCCATGATATTCGTCGTTTTCTTAAATAAATACGACGTCAAATGATTAAAGTTTTATGTTTTTTTATTCCGTGGTATATTTGTAGATAATTAATATGAATATCATTTTTATTTTGGAGGTCTATGCATTATTATTTCGTAATTTGTCACGTGACATTATCAGCTGACTCGATCTATTGTTGTTAATTCTTTATGCTTTAGTGTAATCGTACTATTGTATGCTGGATTCTCCTTTATTATTTTATTTTGTGGTTGTAAATATTAGTAGTGTTAGTAGTTACGTGCTTAGCTATTGTGTGTAGTAGTTACAATGACTGACAATTTGCGATCTCACGGGAGTAAAATTGTAAGTAGCATATTTGTAAATAGAAAAAGTGTAAATAAATTTCAAATAATATTGTGTAAATATTTCTTGGTAAATAGTGTTTTTAACTGTATTGAAACTGTTTATGGATCCTACAATCATCTGTTTACCAGTTCATCCATAATGTGAATATTTATTTTAAGTTTCTTGCAGTGTAAGAGTCAAATGCTTTATCACTTGTTTCGAAGTACAATTATGCGTATTTATACAAAATGTGTCATAAAAAATTTATTTATGAGAGAAATAACACAAAGTTTTGTATGGTTGTTCCTTTCTAAATGTACAATATAATAAAATAGTTTCCCACGGTAAAATTATTTTTCTTTTTTAGTTATTTACAAACAAAAAAAAATAAAAAAATAACTTTTTTTATGTAATCTAATAAAACACTATTTTTTTAATTTTTAATTACTTAAAACTACATCTATATATTTCTTGTTGATAGTATATATCTATACGAGTAATTTGGTGCAACTTTTAGGTCATTCTCTAATTGTTATGAAAAGTTATACATTTTAATATTAGAGACTGCAAAATCGCCAATTTTAGCCTGGCACTTTTGACTAGTCACAGGGGATATGATATGTGAAAAAATTTTGCAACATATCATATTTGGTCCTGGCCCTGAAAGGGTTAAAAAAATGGCTGAACCAATATATCCTTTCATTAAATGTCTAAAAAACAATATATATACCAATACCGTAAAGATATTTTTCAGACTATTTATTACCAGACTTGAATATTCATACATATAGACGTTATGTTAGTAATTTATATACTTTATTGATACATTTATTTAGACGTTATATTTATATAACCTGGGGTTTCATGCTCCAAATATAAGATAAAAAAAGACACATTTAAAAGATGTGATGAGTTCAAGATTAAAATTGCCAAGCCTAGTCTATCTCAAGAAGAAAAAAATTAACTTTAAAATGAACACGACCTTCATTTGCGTAAAGCTGAGAAGGCAAGAGACATTATGGAAGAAGATACAGAATCTAGCAAAACCAACGATGATTTGTATGTTTGTTCCGTTGACATGCAGAAGGCTTTACCTTTCCCGATTTTAACAGTAAATGTTGCTTATTACAATCGCAACATGTATGTCTACAACGAAGGTGTACATGAATTAAAAAACTATAAAGCATATTGCTATGTGTGGGACGAAACAAAAGCAGCAAGAGGGTCTCAAGAAATCTCATCTTGTTTGATAAAACAACTTTGATACATGCTGCCGTGGAAAAAACGCATAGTTATTTATTTAGACACATGCGGAGAACAAAACCGCAACATAAATGTAGCTTTGTCAATGATGAAATAGGTTCAATCATCTGAAAACTCAGTTGAAGTTATACAGCAGAAGGTTCTTTTGCGGGTCACTCATTTTTGTCTAATGACCTGAACTTCGGTGCAATTGAAGTAGCAGCAAAGAAAAAGCAAAGTTTTGTACCTACTGACTGGTACAGCGTAATGGCTTTATCAAAGAAGAGCAACAAAATCATTGTTTGTGAAATGACAAAAGATTAATTTTTTAGCACAAGTCAGTTGAAAACCGCTATTACCAAAAGAAGAAGAACATACTAAATGAGCCAGTGAATTGGTAGCGTGTGCAAAATATCCGATATGAAAAGAAACTTGAACAACTTGAATACCAGATTCAGTATAAAAAAACACTGAGTGACTTTCACGAATTCATGGTGTTGGACCTTTCCACTGCTAGAAATAGCAATCGTGGGAGACCAGTGTCTCTTAAGAACATTGAACTAATTATTTTGTACCGTAATGGACTGAGAGTGACTGAAGCAAAAAAAAAGAAGATATAATGGACCATGTACCACCCGTTCCCCATCCATTTTTCAATGGGATTAACAGCGGTGTGGCTACAGATCATTGCCCTGCTGCACTTAGCGATGAAGACACGGCAGAGGTTGAAGAGGAAGACTCAACCTCAGAGTTTCCTTAGGTAATCTACCGTTCATAGAGACATATTTTATATTTTATTTGTTTAATTATGATCAAAACTTAACTCTTATTTAAATTATAATACTTTTATTTGCTGTGAGAATACAAAATTAAATTGTATTGATTAAGTTATTTTGTATACTACAGTAAAATTGAATGTTTGATCAAACAAATAAAATAAAAAAAACAATGGAATGAGTTATATTATTATTATTAAATATCTATTTATATTACATGGAATATACTAATAAAAAGTTATGTTTACTATTGATACATACACAATATATTTGTATAACATAACAAATTTAATAATGAAAAAAATTATAAACAAATTGAACAGTAACTTAATTTAATAAATATTAATTTTTAAACATATAAAATACACAATATAATTTGTGCGTAATTTAATGGCAAACATTTCAATCCAGTTACACATACCGAGAATTAACTATAAACATTCCCATCATTCCCTTGAATTTTCATTCATTTTAATAGTCTTATTTATCATAATTTGTATTGCCAAAAATAAAATACATTAATATGGGATTTCAGATTAGAACTGAATAAAAATTATTCTCGGTAATTAGGTTAGGCAGATCTCTCCTTCTAGACAACTCTAAATAACTCAAGTTTTATGCATTGCCACCCGCCCATCAGGCCTATTCTAAAGTAAGAATTGTACTCATAATAATATGTTTTGCAAAGCATTTTTAATTTTTATGTTTTTAAATTACGATTATGCATAAGATATTTATTTGTTTTGCGTATACAAATCTGTATTTTCACAAAACATTCTTGTAATTATGTATTATCTTTTAATTTACTGGACTGTTCATTACGTTGCTATAGTATATTTCAATGATACGGGCACTTTTAGACTGATACAACTGTAACTCACTGAAAACTTAATACCAGTAAAGTTTTAGTATACAGTGAGCTTTTTGTAACAGTTAGCCAAGTATTATAGAATAAAGTCGTTTAAGCAGAACAAGATTAGTAAAAAAAGGTGAAGCTAAAAAATTAGGTTTAGATAAATACATCTAAGTGGCTGTCCATTATTAGATTTGAAAAAAATGATTTAAAATAAATTTTCCATTTTATTCAGTACTAATTTTTAAACTTAAGTAACAAATTCGAGTTAGCTGTAAGATTATTATTAGTTTCAATAACAAAAATAACAAATTAACAACAATGTAGGATAATAAAATCTGTAACAATTCTATAATATTAAATAATAATATGAAATTACTTGAAATGTGTATTTTGAAATAGTACAGAAAAGTCGTGTAATAGGAAATAAAACAGAAAAGTTATATTAAAATTTAGATGTGTAAAAATATTATTCCACAAAATTAAAATGTGTTTCCTCCTGCATTAAGCATTCATTTAGTATGGAATTTGTGAAATCAATTATATCTGCAATTTGTATTGCATATCTTCAGTATTAAACCAATATACCTCAAAAAAAATTCTTAGTTATTACTGTAATAACACATTTTTTTATAATAATGTGATATACATTACATATAACAACATTTGTTCGCCTTATTTATTTTTTTATTTTCATAGATAGTTTATATTTATATTTGTTTATATATATGTTTATATTTATATTTAAGTTTATATTTGTCTCTATATGTACTTTCTTCCATGAGTAGAAATATTTCATGTGAATTTATTATTTAGGAGGAGATTCTTAAACAATCTGTTAATTATCTTTCAATGTATTTATTAGTTTTTTCAGTGATCTAAAATGTTTCAACTACTTATAATGACTACATATCGAAATTTGTTATTATGTTACTAACTTCAGACAAATTTTATATTTACAATAGAAAGTGACAGTAGATTCATTACTATAGAAAATGTTTAAGAAATTCTCGTGAAAACTCAAATTACTCCATTAAAACTAATACTACTCAATAACTATATTGATTGACTATAACACTGTTTATAAATGATCGATTCTTATATTTCTCTATTGTTATACAACCATATACACCTAATTGAAAATGGATTTCTGTTGAATGTTTAAATGCTGGTATTTAAATCGTAATATTTTTAAGACTATTTGCTACATTAAATTATTTTTTTGCTAGGAGATTCTAAAGTATTGGTTGTTTGGTGGGTATCTTAAGGAATATAAATATTTTAATGATTCACACTAAAGGCGTAATTTATATTCAGTACCTTTTAGAACTTTTATTTATTTAAATAAACATCTAAAATTGTGTTGTAATATATCTTGTCTTATTCCTCAGTTTCAATCAGGAGGATGAAGAAAAACAAACCATTCCATATCACGTAACCATGGATTTAATTCACATCTTTATCTCCGATAGTTGATTATTCAAAATGCAATATGCTAGAAACGCAGTAACATTCTACTTTATTTCATAAAGTGATAACTGAATAAAACGTACTCAGAGGTACCATTAAAGGGAAGAGAGTAAATGACCAATTAGTTCTCTTTAAAAGCCAAAGTAGCTTTTTGAGAGTCTATGTAAAGTGTTGGGTTCAAACGTTAAAAGAGGAAAGGAATAAAGGTAATTTGCTTCAAAAGGATTCCCTTTCCCTAGAAGCTTTTAGGGAAATGACTTATTTGCTCATGCTACCTTAAATACTTTTACACACATATGTATATCAGTTTGGAATATGTTAAAGTTGAATAATGATTTCACTTTGTAAAATATACAATCTTGCAGTATAATTATTTTAATCAATACAAACACCCCAATTCTTTAATATCTAATGCTCCGCCTAATGTGATTTATAAACATTTCATTAGTGCGTTATAAGTTAATACGACTTCACCATAGACGTTCAAAATGAGGTATTGGAAGGATGAGTGTTGATACTCCATATATTAGTTTTATTTAAGATCAAATGATCTAGAATTTAATTTATTTAATAGTTTGCATAATATTAAACAGTCTGCCAACTGCGTAATGTATTGGGTAGGACGAATTTTAGGGTCAAACAACGTTGAGAGTGGATGATCCTTGGATTGGTTACTGCTGAACGATGCTGTCCTCTCAAGCAAAGGTTCAAGCAAGGCAAGAGTTCATTAAGGTGTGCAAAAAGTGAAAAAAATTTAATACAAACTTCAGTCGCCCTTATTCCAGATACCCGAAAGTCACAAAAATTTGATTCTTATAGCAAGTGTCAAAAGGCCTAATGGATTCCTATACAGAAAATTCATACCAATTTTCACAGAAAAAGAAACATTGAATAGACAGGATAATTCAAGTCTATGTGAATGAATACGTGGGTGATTTTGATATCCAGTAAGGTAGAAATATGCTTCATAGGTTGATCCAAAAGATGGTGTAATAGTTCTATATTATAGAGACTTTTTCTGCACCATCTTGGTATAGTGCCAGGCACTTTCAAAAGTCAGGATATATTAACGCAGCGTAAATCTATCTTATTCCTGTGGCTAATGAAACCAAAGGTACAATATTACATTTATTTACAAGCTTTATGTTTTATAGACTATTAGTTTTTCTTAGTGAATGAAAACCTATGGAAGTTCCCTTTATTCGGGCTGATATTGTTTGGATCGTAGAATCCTAATACGTATGTCGATGAATATTCAATAGATGCATACTGTCCATTCAGGTGATATTCATTACATGTGAACTTGACAATCTCCGTCTAAATGGGTTTTATTTGCAATTTCATACTATATGTCAGCCGTTTATGAGTCAACCTTTTACAGAATGGGCGACTCGATATTGAAAAAGTAATTATAGGTTTAATTATGGCAAATAAAACCTTAAAGCCCCAAATTTAGATGTTAAAGTAAAACACTGGCATACGACGATCCTGCAAAAATAGAGTAACAGTGATTTGATCATTAACTTTAAAAATTACTTCCCTTCCCTATCTTTTGATAGTTCAATATAAAACTTCACAATTTGTGTAATTTACTATATGTTATTTATGGTATTTACTATTTATACTTCCAAACTATGGTGATAAATTTAAGGATAATGTTATGTACCTTTTGTTACGTAACATTCTCCTTAAGTAGCAAACCTGAATAAAATGAATACCATTTATTGGTTTACTAACAATTGGTTGAATAGAACTCAGAGTGCATGATTTGATTTGGTTTTATTAGGTATAGGGAATTGAAAATCCTGTCTTGTATGTTGGATAAATATTTCAAATAGTAAAAAATGTAAAATAAGAATTTAGTTTGGACGCCTTTTTGAAGGAATGGCGGCTCTAAATGTCTAAATAAATATATAAATAAGTTATAAGACTCGTATAAAATGTTAATTATTTGCTTTCATGCTGGAAAAGTTTTATATTTCTCCTGCAAAACGAGTGATAATCGTCATTTTCTTAACAATTTAGACGGTTTCTGAGGAATAAGCAGCATCCGTAAACAAAAAATCCGGCAAGCGTCCTTAAACCCTGTACTACATATTGTGGTTTTCGATATTTTTTTATTTTTAGTCTAATTCATTGCCATAGGACCTTTTTTTTAAATGTAACCACTGTTAAAAGCCTTGTTGCTTGAGTAAACTCAATATAAAATACAGGAAAAACAGAAAGTTACTTCATAATAATAAATGAAAATCTATGGTTAAAAATCTATGGTTAAAAATCTATGGTTATAGGGGGCTGAGGTTGAAGCTAATCGAACACTCCTTTTGCACAAGTTATTGATGGTATGGACCTTTCAAAAGCATTCACATCTGTATATATTAACATATATACATAAAACATAAAAACATAGTAGGGATGATTGGCAATAATCGACTGCTATTTATTATTGCACCAATGAACACTAACCTGCAATGCGACACATAATGTACGTAGGAAAACAGTTAATATTTTACTTTTAATACTTGAGTGATATTTTTCAACAACAACCAAAAGGTTATTTAAAGATACAAAAATAATTAATTGTGAAATATAAAGAAAGCAAATATAAATAAACAACGTGGGTTTCAAACATTTCATTTCAGTCAGTCTGCCTACATATCTGTCTGTCTGTCCAGACGATATCTCAAAAACAAACTTACCAATGAACTTGAAATTTATACATAAAAAAAACGATTTCAGTGATCATGCACGTCACTCCATGGGAATTGGGTGAACATTAGTAAATTTGTTTACACTGTTCTTATAGGTAACCAGGACGGCAACGAAGAAAACAGAATAAATAAACATGTAAAGAAACTGAATCAAATCATTTGAGACTTTAAAATGTGACTTTTATTTATGAGGAAAAAAGGGTGAAAACTCACTGTTAGAGCCCATTGACAATATTTGATTTCAGCGCTCTCTTGCGTTGTAATCCCCTTTTTAGCTCACCAGAACGTTTATTATTTGTACACTGCTATATAACATAATGTAATGAATATGAAATGAATGCTTTATGTAGCAAGACATCGAAGGAAGATTTCATCTTATGACATCAAAATTTCTTGAAACATTATTTATACATATACATGAATGTGTTCATTGGTGGTACGTGTCCAAAAATAGATTTTAGTTCAGCGTTATTGGAAGCTATGATTCAGGAGACTGACCCTTTCTGTTTTGCCTGGCTGAGGCGATAAAAATGTCTTTATGTCTTTTCATCAATCCGCATGACATCCAAAGAATAAAGTAATTAATAGATATGTAAGTTTTGAACGTAACCTCAGTTATGCCTATTACGCGGACATGTGGTGTAGCGTACTTATGCCTTGTAACTTAGCAGGGATATATTCTATAGTCAAGATTTTATTATGAACAATAGAATAAGGCCCAAAACTGAGCCTAAGGAACACTGTGTAGATTGTTATTACATTTGAATAATAGTCTTTCTTCTCTCACATAATTTCAACCACTCACTTCTGGCTGAGAGGTAAGGACGTTTTAAACTATGTGCCTTACAGCACACATATGGCAGCGTTCCTTCAGTATGATATCGATTTGAACTCTGTCAAATGCTTTGATCAGAACACAAATGAACCGCAAGAATCTAATTTATGGAGAGAATGAATTCATATAAGGCGTTATCAAGCGGATTTTCAATTGATGAAACCATATTGACGTTTATGATTATTTTTCTGCAGAATTGCATCAAAAATTGAGGTTTAGATATTTTAATAGCTCATATATTATAAAAAGGTCTCTATTTCTCAATTCTTTTTTACCTTCAATTTTGAAATGTGGACAATTGTTACGAACTTTAAATATTTAGTTTAAAGCCCTGTACACAAACCAGAATTAATCAATTTAATAAGTATGGATATAACAATATTTGAGACTGTTCAACGGATACAATATGGATACATAATGTTTCGATCAAGATCATATAGGCCGTAGCTCTAGAGCCAGAACCGTTTTCTCCGCAGCTGCTCTAGACGCTTGAACTAGTAGAGTAATTGTTTGTTCCATATCTACAACTACTACAGGCGTTACATGGAGAAAATCGAATCTTTAAGAGCTTGGTTACGTCTTGAGACCAAACATTTTTTATACTTGACTCTCATAATCTGTTGACCTTTGAAAGTCAGGAATTAATGAGTTGGCTCCCAGAAGTCAGAATTCCTACATTGGTTAAGGAATCTCTACAATCTGAGCCATCTAAAGACTTAAAAGTTTCCGATACCTAGAACTCCTATAAACAAGGAACACTCTAACTAAGCGAGACCTAATATAATCCGGGGTCTGTTAGAGAATGCAGTCTCTTTGGAACAAGGAGGTTCTAGAGATCAGAATGTCTTAGTTACTAATTCTGCCTATTCTCACTATAGTTTGTAATTTATATATCCAGCAATAACAGGAAAGTTCACCTCAATTGAGATAAAAAAGAAAATTATTACAAATTCTAAAAATCTTCCCTCTGCTTTATTGACACATCCTCACAGGCTACTCGCCTTTGCGAGGATCTTAAGGATCTCCTTAGCAAGCATATTAAGGAGAAGATTCAACAAATTACAATGACGATGGTACTCATAAAACGTCAATAACGTGAAATAATCCTGTAAAATCTGTAACTCAGATCCAAATTCCAACTTATTTAGTAAATTGATTATCAACTTTTCCAACCGACATCCTTTAGATTCCTCCGAAATGAAGAATACAATCTGTCTTGACTAAATGTTATTAAAAAGGTATGGTGAGAGACCATTATACTTAAAATTATGAAATATAATTATTATTTAGATTCATCATAGCGTTTGAGTTCTAGGGTGAATGCAAAAATGTTATATTTTGAAATACACGAAGGACTGTTGTAAATTGTTAAAGAAATCTTTTTGGGTGTTATCTCTCATGTTAAAACTGCCTTTTATCTGTATTCTAACAAACAAAATTTTGTCAGGAAACAGTTTACGTGACTTATTTTCTTAACTTTTTTCATGAAGATTTTCGGCAAGACATCAATTTTACACTAATTTACGAGAATAACTAAAAATAGCCTGAAAACTGTGTAAGAAAAGCACTCGTACTGTAATAAATATCTTCATTGAATTATTTTAAGCACTTTTTAATTCCTTTATTGAATTATTTTCAGCACTTAAAATTCTAGGTGAAACCTGTACAATATTTAGTGCTATACATCTCAATACACGTTTATAAATGATAAACATTAAAGTAGTGATGCAACCTCACTAATGCTTTCCTGCACATGGTGAGGACGTATCGAGGCATGGAAGGACTTTTTGACTTTGACCTTTTACTGTGTCTTGTGTCTGTCTGTATTTTTTTTAAGAATGAGCACAGAAAACCTGGTAGTTATTGGCTGAGGGTTTACGAAGCCTATCACTCGAGAGGGTGTAAACACGTATATATATACGTGCCGCTTTTAACAATGAGTAGATAATACCTGTGTAGTCTTCAAGAATGAGTGAGTTTGACCTGTATAGTCTCTCTCTCAACCATGGAAAGAGTGAATTGTAAATTTTTTTAAAATTTTTTAATTATTTCTCTTTATTTTTTGGAACACTGCCACACACCCAACATGTCTTTACAGCTTATTAAATTACACATACTGCATACATTACACTCGTTTAAAATGTAATTTTTCTTGTCACAAATCTGTCAAAAAACAAGTAAACAAGGAAAACTTCAAACATACATGGTCAATTTGCAGATTCAATATTCTAATATTTTAAATTCTTCAACGAATTACGTTTTATTCGTGCAATACATCTTATCATGTTTTAAAACATTGTTCAGAGTCCAACTCATCTTTGAGTCTTTATGACGAAAACTATAAACTGTAGATGTTTAGAGACTACTCTAATGTCCTTACACAATTTAGTTTTTCAGATCCTTTTACATACACTGCCGGCTGCTAGAGAATGATAGTTAACTGACCATGAAGGTGCTGGATAGTGACATCTCTATTTCTCCAAGCAATACCATGATGAAGTTTAGTGACCAAGTTACTGCATTTTAATTTTACTGTCCAATCCGAAAAAGGGCAATGGGGAACACACAATCTATTGCTGCAAAACCAAATAGTCAGTTGCAACAATGGAACACTCTTCTATAACAAACCAATTATTATTTTCTTTGAACCCTTGAAATCGAGTGCAACGTCCATCATGGATGATAGTCCACAACGTGGGAACAAACGAGTTAAAATGAAAGGTTCGATGGATGAAGTATAAATTAACTACAGCAGCGCATCCTTCCTTAAATTAAATTTAATTACATTTTGGCTTCAAGAAATATTAGTTTAAATACGTGGTTATTAATATTATACACTGTTCTTTGCAACCAGGGTTCATTAAATTAATGTTGTAAATCTCTCGAAAAATCATTCAATAAATTTTTCGCTGCTCTATAAGCTTGTTTTAAATCTGTACTCCGTTCAGTTTTGTTAAGAAAGCGTTCCTTCAACGTTAAAAGTTAACAATAGACGTACACCTTGGAGGATAAATTATGATGTAGTCTCCTACAAAAATAAATAATGCGTAGAATGAGAGTTTAGCGTCATCAATTTCTGGAAGTTAATGAGTTTTTTAGGTAAAATTAAACATTTTATATTTTTTTACATGAAAGAGATCATTAAAAATTTTGCTTTAAATTGTGGTCACATTGTAAGAACGAGAATTATAATAAATTATTCTTGAGTACTTCCGTGTGGATTCAAACTTTTTTATCTGATTCTAACCTCTTATTTCCTTCCTAGAAAATAAAATTTTTGTTGGTTTTGACAGCTTCAGGTATTATGTTTTCTACATTATTTACTCCCAATTTAAAATTAATCCCTGATCTTACGTTTCAGAATGATAATATTATGCCTCACGAAACTATTAACCCCTTGATTAATTACTTTTTACGTCCTCATGGAACTTACGGGGTAAGATTTATAGTTTAATTTGACACTGCAAGTAAAATATAACTAGTCTTCGTATAAAGAATCTGCGGAAGGAATTGTTACTGACGACAGCATTATAAATCTTTTAACTGAGTGAGATATTGTGCCGAGTAGCATTACAGTATCTCCTAACAATTCGCATTTTCTTTACATTTGCATTTATAAAGGAAATTACTCCGCATTTTTGAGCTTTCATAAATCAACCCAAAGTGTCTTTAAAATGAATTTACTTCAAGACATTTTACACGAAGAACGTTTTTACTGCGAAGGGGAAAATTATGCAAAGTGCCTGAAATACTGAACAAGCTTCCTAGTAATATGATAAAAAGTCTGCAATAGTATTTCAATTTTTAACATTTCCTCAAATTATATTTGTATATTTTTACTACTAAATAATGTTGTTCATGAAAAAACTCACCCAAGTGACTTTATTTATAAATTACAATGGTTGATAGATGAATTTAAATCTAAAATTAGAGTTTATGTAAAATGGCGTATATTTACTCTTATGTAACACTGAAAGCACTATGGCTTTTTTACAAAATTATAGTATTTCATCCACTCGTTAAAAAGACTTTATATTTGAAATATTGTAACTCTAAGTTAAATAACGCAAATAGGCAATACCTTAGTATGGCCACTAAGGGAACACAGATCAGGATAAAGTAGGTTATTCATTGTTCATCCAAAATCTACAATCCTACTATCTAACCTGAAGTAGGGCAAAAGGTTACACTTATCATGTGGTTGGCTTTAGGGTCTGGCTTAAGCAATAAAAAGCGCATATATAATGGTTTGTGGCAGTAAATATAAAGCATGGGTCAGCAAACTTTTACTGGATTTTCTTTTATCGCCGACACTGAATAGAAACATCATCGCCGATATTTACCAAACCTTCCTTAAATCCTCTAGTAATCTACTCTTATATAAAATTATTCACTTTTTAAAACCACCATACCTACAACTAACATAAAGTGCATAAATTGACCCGTTTGGAAACAATATTACAAACGTTCGATGAAAATCCAATGTAAGGTATATGCTCAATGTACAGATCATTTAATGATCTGTAGAGAGATAGCCTAAATGAATTAAACTTACCCAGGCTGTGAAAGAACAGTGAATATTTTAGTAACTTCCATTTTAAACTAATACGGCTCAAAGTGAACGCTAAATGGGATTAGATGATTTAATACATAATCGAATGAACATAACCTTGTGGGTAGGAAAGGGAGAGTTTTACATGCGGAAAGCGGGTAAATAACTAAAATAGTAAGGAAAGGAATGCATGAATTTATCTTCATTTGTCACACAGCAGTTTGGTGGGGGGGGGGGTGTGGAATATAGCAAGAAGAATCCAAAATATACAATATAAAATTTATATAAAAAATAATACTTATAAATATTACACAAAAAGTATATGGAATATATTACTCTATACTTGAGATTCCCTAACACTCAATTAATCAAGTTTTATTTAACTCCAATCCTAATTTTTCTTGTGTTTCAAAACAAAAGTCAGGTGGTTTAGGCCTTTCCCACTAAGTATATAGGAGGATATAGATTTGTGCATACAATATTATTAGTTTTTAAAAGTCCATAACATTATAGTAGTTAAATATACACGTTATTGTTTGCAAATCGATCAAATCTAATCTCTTATACAACAGGTATTATTGGCCAGTAAATCATGTAACCTGCACAGTGCTATAAAATGCAGATGGTATGGTTGCAAGCTCAATACGTTTTGCTCTTTAATAAATTATATCCTTCATATCTGAATGTCATTTAAATGTTAAAGCTTTCACCAACTCGTCTGTGGTTTCTGCATACAATCTTTAATTTAGGAGTTTTTTATAATTATAATGTTATTGTTTGCAGACACTTCTAGATTAATCAAAGGAATTAAATATTTAAAACGAACTTGACTATTAAAAGGGATAAATTTCACTTCACGTTCTCCAATAAATAAGAAAAATGTTTATAAATACAAGAGTTTACCACGTTAACACCAAGATTCATTGAGCCAAGATTTATGATCGTCCAGTTAGAGGAGAGTATTTTTGTTAGTCAAGTTAGTGGGACTTTCACGATGTCTGAGAGGAAGTATTCAGGACTCTAAAAAACGTTATTCAGAGACAGTTTTGCCAAGTAGAATCTCAGCATCTACATCAGATTGTAATACTAATCCATGTCATCAGTCTTGAAAGTTTGTGTAACAGATGGAATAAAATTGAAAAAAAATCTACTTATAGAATTTTGAAAAAGTGTGCTATGTGTTGCATTATAAAACACATTAACGTATATATCTGAAACCATAATGGCAGTGGCTTCCCCAGTGTCTAATCAATCTGCCAGTTGTAAACTTAATGGCTGGCTTCTCACGCTCATATTTAGCAATATTTTAAACAGACCAAATGAATTACATTGGATTAAACTGCGAGATCTAAAACTGCGTGAAATTGTGGAGTTTTCAAAAAGTTTACTATAATAATGACTTCCAACAGATCCTTAATAAATGCAAATTCCATATCGATGTAATGGATTTTTTGTAATTTGTTTGATTATCTACGACAATCGGTCTATCACTATTGGATTGTCCTTGGTAGTTTTTGACACATAACCCATCTATGTTACTTGTAAATTCACTATCCATATTTTAAACATGCAATATGAATACCAAATGAAATAAACAGGGTGTTTCTAAAATACACGTCAAAATTAGTTTAGTCGCTTTTACGTGAATTATTGACGACAATGTTGCTGTACCTTGAAACGGATAAAAATTGTATTTACATCGGACCCTAGAATAGCTCACAAACACTGATAACCTAACAAAATAAAGATACAAAATTCTAATACATACATACATGATATACTGTCCTCAGTACAAAAATAAATATTATCTTGCTCTATAGCATTGCAGTTATATTCTGGGATTAAAAACACACAAAACATGTAAATAGCTGGCTTGTCCACAAGGATTTTCGATATAATCGTTTCCTGCTATTTTTGTCTAATCATGACAATGTCCTTCACATTGTTGTGTGGACGTCAAAAATAATCTAAACAATCATGTTCAGTAGTCACAATTAACTAAACGTTTTCGAATTTAAAAAAAACACACACACATACACACTGACAGACTCATAGATACATCCAATCTGAGCTATACTGATCATAGTTTATACGTCAATCGTAGAAGAAAAATGGAAAGTCTATGTTAAAACTCAGTGACAAACTTTGATTTTAGAGCGAGCCTGCGTTGAAATAGTCTCTTTAACTAACCGGAACCATTTGTTTATTAAATGATCATTGTTAGCAAACTAATTTAATAAACAAATACGGGGATGCATTATATGCCAATCTCGTGAAAGATTTTATATCTGTTAGGTTTTTAATTTTGCGTGAAACTTTATTCCAGATATACAGAAATGTGCTCTATAATGGTATGTGCCCCACCTTAAAATTTGGTTGAGCGTCATTGAAGGCTATGTATGTCTCAGTAGCCTTACACAGTTTGCCTGCCTAAGGGATGTAAACATCTCTTTAGAATTTTCCATTAATTCTTATATATAATATATATATATACAATACAAAATACAAAATAATTGAATCGGAAAAAGTAAGCGCTCTGTGGTGTAATGGTAGCACATTCACCCGGCAAGTGAGATATCCGGGTTCGACTCCCGGCGGAGCAAGTACTTTTTGTGATTCATGTTTTTTGAAATCATATATATCCGGAAGTCATCAGGATAATGAAATGAGCTATAGATTTTCATATTTGCATTCGACCACAGCGGAACCTGTTAAACGCCAGGGGGAGTGGCATACTCGTACACTCGTAACGAAAAAACGTACCATTTTAACTTTTCATATGATGAAAATTTCTTACATAACACTTGGTAGTAAACTGTAACAATGAGCAGGATAATATCCAGCAATCAGTAACCATATATTTACTGTAACAGCTTGGGAGGTTGCATGTTGCCATATAATATGACTTGATGACTCCTTGCCCTGCAGCAATCATCTACCACATTGTTTTCCAAACCAATTACCCCACAATATTGTTATTCTGTAGTATTTTACATCGCAATGAAGGAAAAATAATTTTGTAACACATGGAATTTTGTAATAAATGTTTAAGGAGACATCGGGTTGGTGGAGAGGACGAAGTAGGGTGTAAAAGTACGTAGGCCGGTACTCATGAAATATTTATTTCCTATTTTAGTGATCTTTTACAAGATTTGCAATTGCTCATCAAGATAACTGATACATCCTGAAGCGATATCGTCGTGACGTAGGCCATAAAGCTTTTTAACTTAAAAAAGCTAAAAGACCGACACCCCATGTGACAGTATTCACTGATCTTGTCTGCGAAATTTCAAGTCCACAGCTCATTTTATTCTTAAATTCCTACATAGGAAAAAGAGAGGACAGACAAAGATACAGAAAGAGAGAGAGAGAGAGAGTGATCATGAGGGGGGAGGGGGTGAAAGGGAGGGAGGGAAGGAGAGGGAAATGGAGACAGAGAAGACATTTTCCAGCCCCTCGAGTGACCTCTGTTGTAGTTTACGCTATTTTAAAAGTCGTTGAATGCAAGTACTCATTGTTGTTTTATTCTCATATGCCACTCGCAACAACAAAGTGCTTTGCACCCAGATTTAAAATCTTATTAAATTACTATCGGCATGTAAGTGATATATTTTATAAAGACAAACATTGATTAAAACTCCTTTAGATACAATAATTTAATCCCAAAAGATAGTCATTGAAAATAATTATTCAAATCCAACTTTTTAGGTTACATCTGTTGATTGAAGAGGCCTAAATATAAGGCCTAAAAATTTCAAGAATGCTATTTCGGTGCTGGGTGAGCCGGAAACCGTAGATGTTCGTACGACACCTGCAGCGTTAGCTTAAGAATTAAAACAAACCTTTTTGTTCTTTGCAATCGCAAATAGTACAATATTTGAAGCTTACTGACTATAAAGGCCACTGGTTAATCCCAAACTTGTATTTTTAGATTATACTGATATCATTTTATTTTGGTTTATAACACCCCGTTTATTTAAATATGCGTAACTAACATTATTTTAGATGACACTAAGTATACAGTTAGAACAATGTTTAACAAATACGAGGTAGTACTCTTAGACACCAGTGTCCGTTTTATGCTTTAACATTGTGATTAGTTCTAATACAAGGTACCATTAGTAGGCTAGACTAGCTAAATGAGCGTGAGTGAGAAAAGGAGAAATAAGGAGGCTGGGTAAATTCCATACCATTCAGGCCTTTCCCGCACAGGTTCTCCTTTGCTGGTAATACCAGGTGCAACCTGATCAGATCTTCAGAAATTTTTTTGAAGTGTAATTATTACTAAAATTTTTTAAGTTGTTTTTATAAAAACATTATCAAGATTACTCAAAATACCTTCAGTATATAGTGACATTATCATTTAAATCAACCCCACCGAAGATGTTACATTGATCACAGTTCTCAAAGGCACATTTGGGGTTCATGTCCTATCTACTAGTTTATTCTACGACACATTCAAAATACTTTATATTACGTTAGTTTTTATAACACTCAAATTAAGATATCTAATGATTATGGCATTAAATGGATCAATTAATTGTTTCCAGTTAAGGAGACAAGCTGTTAGCGTTTTAGAAGAAACACAATTTGTTACGGATGGATAATAAATAATATTTTCTACTATTTATTACATTTTATAGCGCTTTCATCGTGCATGATTTGGTTTGAGTAGCTTTGTTAAAAATTACGAGCAAGTTTAGTTCTAAAGCTATCTATCTGAAATGTTTAGAATCGTTTGGAGATTTGTTATCAGATTACTAAACAACTAATTCTGTATCTAAGGCAGTTTGCATATTTTTTCCATGCCAAGTTAACCTTTCTTAATGTAAAATGTCTTGGAGTAAATTTATTTTAAAGACACTTTTCAGTTTGATTTATGAAAACTGCAAATGCAGAGCAATTTCCTTTCCCAATGTAAATGTAAGGTAAATGCGAATTGCGAGGAGTTATTGCAGTGCTACACGGAACAGTATCTCAGTTAAAAAGCTTTATAACGCTGTCCTTCAGTAATCTGCAGATTTTCTCTTTGGAGACTATTTAAATTTATTTATATAGACCTCTACAAGATAATAAACATAAAGTTTAAAAATTGAGCTTTAAAAGGAACTTAACCAATTTATTCCCGGAGGTTGAATAATTTTGTGAGGCTGAAAACAAGTATCCTGAAAGGTAAGATTAGTGATTACTTTGACATTCCGAGAGTACAAATAACGTACCCATAAAGAAATGAGATGGCGGAAACCTCCAAATCCATCAAAGCTACATTCTCAAGAGGAAGTAAGAGGTTAAAATATCTGATCCAGAGATTAAAGTAGGTTCACTGTGAGATTCAGATCATGCACTAAAACACAACTTACTCGATATATTACTCAATATCCTGCGCAATATGCTTGTAAGTCTTCATACATAACTCCTATGCGGATATTAAATTAAACTCCATTTGACCTTCTGCTCAAAATTCCCATTGGATTAACCCTCCCCATCATATCTACGTTATTTGCAGAACGTGTCTTAAATTTCAGGAATCTTCGGTTAACCCTTAAGTGAGCGCGCCTACTAAAGTTACGTAAGTGCTCGCGTGGGGTCTTCTAGACCCCCATTAAGAAAATAATAAATATGAATGCATTCTTAGCTTCTTCGTGTTATTAAATATAGTTACTTACATTATTGCGTATGTCTAATACCTATTTAATTAAAGATAACTATAGTTATTATGATTTTTATATTTTTTTATTCATTTTTACGTAAAAAGTATAAAATTATAGTTTTAAGAAAAAAAATTTTATTGCAAAAATCACCACACATATATATATATGTTTGTGTGTGTGTGTGTGTGTGTGTGTGTGTGTGTGTGTGTGTGTGTGTGTGTGTGTGTGTGTGTGTGTGTTATACTGTACTATGATATAAAATTATTATTATAACTATATACATACTAAAATTATTCGATTTAAATTAAATTTAAAACTGTAATTCCACGATCTTGTACTAAAATTTAATAATAAAAATAAAAATACAATTCATTTTTTTATTTTGTAAAATAAGTAATCTTTGTTTTTAAAGTATTATATAAATATAAATACTATATAGTGTTTTTTGAACTTACCAAGACTTTGTTTTGGGGAGATAAAAGTAGGACTAGTAAACGGGGGAAAAATCACTGATATAGAAAAAATTATTTATTGAATATTGAACACACCTCAGATGACATTAGATATGCAGTATAGAAAACTCGAATTATATGAGAAATATACCTCACAATTAAATACCTTAATTAAAGTAAAAAATGTGTTCTACAGAAACTTAGTCTGAATCAGTAATTGCACCGTTATTCAATGTTTTGGCAGAGATTACAGAAGGTCTCCATGTGCGATAAACACATAGGTCGTTGGCACTTACAACATTTTTGTGTTGTTTTGGTGTCCTTTGTGCGGGGGCAAACAACACATCTTACTCTCGAACCCGCTGGCCGATTGACTGCTGATTCTCGATGACGAATCTCTTGCACATTAGCAACCTTGAGGATCGATGATCGCAGCATCTTTGGAAGCGAAGAAATAGTTGCCCTTTTCGCTACATGAGGCTTTATCATCTCTAAGCCGACTTCCCTCAGAAACTTCCTTCTTTCCATTACTTTTTTCTTCTTGACAGTTGCTCAAGAAAATAACTTGCCCATTGATGCCTGCGATGTCAAGCAAGCGGTAAAATAAAACAAGGGGCCACCTTTGGCATCTCCTAGAAGTGGAATAAGTACCACATTTTTCATCTACAACATCAACCCCAGACTTGGTAGAGTTGTAGAAAGTAATAATGTCTGGTTTAGACTTGTCTAGTGTGTCAGGGTCGATAGCAGCATCAAAATGCATTGATGATACGAGAAACAACACAGCGGTTTCTTTTTGGTGCATATGAAACTACAGTCATGTCAATCACGAAAAGCAAAGATACTCGAATGGGCAATTCGTTTCTTAGAAAGAAGTTCTGGTGGTAGTTCTCTTTTGTTCTTGCGTAGTGTTCCTACGTAAGTAATGCCTCTTTCTAGGAGTTCCCTCACCAATGGCACACTTGAGAACCAGTTGTCTGCTGTGATGTTCCTGCCGGAATTTTCAAGATTGCTTATAAGGCGTTAAAACACAACGTCCTTAGGTCTATTTGACTGTTCAAATGGGCTGTTCTGTGGTTGGGTGCCTGGGTAAATCTCCATCTTGTGTACATAAAACATTTTGGAATCTCTTGCTGTGAATATTTTAATACCATACTTTGCTGGTTTACTTTTCATAAATTGTTTTGAAGCCACATTTTCCTCTGAAGGCTACCAATTGCTCATCTATAGTAATGAAAGCACATGGGACGTAATTTTCAGCACATTTTCGGTTAAACTTTTCAAATACAACCCTGAATGCAGCTAGTTTGTCTAAAGCAAGTCTAGGTGGTCGATCATTTTTATTATCAAATCTAATAGATTGCATTAAAAAGTGGAACCGCTTCAAACTCATTGTGCAATAAAACATTTCGATTCCAAATCCATCCCTTTCCCACAGTTCAGAAAGATTTTGGTGATTAGATCTCATAACTCCTGCCAATAGTACAAGACCTAGAAATGCATTCATTTCATGTTTGTCAGTACTTTTTACATCTCTGGACCTAGAGAAACTCTGTCCTTTTCTTTCAATGTAGACATTAGTACACGTTACAATTATATCTAGTATTTCATCATCTATAAATAGACTGTAGCATTCCAAAGGAGTTTTTTGCATGCTTACCTGCATTTTTTGGGCCAGGCAAACGTCTTATAATATTTGCAGGTGGAGCGCGAGCAGTAGCTGCAACGATTGGGTCTTTTTTCCATACAGTTTCTCTATCCTTTCCAATAAATTCTTGCACTATACTTCCAGATCCCTGTACAACTTCTTCTATGACTCTGTCTACAGTCATATGATTTTCAATAACATTTTCAACTTCGTCTAAGTCCATATTTTTCAGGATATTCGTTGGCTGTCGGTACAGGTAGTTCTTCATTATCACTCATCAGTACAATATCGGAGTCAAAATCACTATCTTCATCTCTTATCTCGGTCTGTGGGTCAAAGTCTGGATCTTCATCTGTGTTATCAGCTTCAGTATCAGTGTTGTGGTCCGACTCACTCACATGATCAGTTTCGTCATGATCCGACTGAGCATTCTCATCCTCAAATATGTCCCCATCTTCTTCGGTTTCAAGTAAAAATTTTCTAATTCTAGCCACTTGGAAATCTTCAGAACTCATTCTTGGAATAAATAAATATTGTCAACACAAAAACAAAATATTTAGACACAATCTATATTCAAAAATCCGTTAGCAATTTATATACCTGTACATAAAAATTCTCCTTCTGTATCACATATAAAAATATTCACTTTCAATGCACATATCAAATAACACAAGTACGCGCGCGGGGGTACAAATGACCCGGTAATTGCAACACTATTAGGTAACGTGAGTGCGCGCGCGGGGGTCTAGACGACCCAAACGTGTAATGTTTGTTTGGAACGGACTGTACGATTCACCCGCGACGGTCACAGCCAAACTGACTGTAGGGCGCGATTACTCATCGTCTACCCGGAAGGTATCTAGCGTCACAGCAGTCTAGCCAACCTACTTCGAAAAATAGAGCAATATATCTACTCGTGGGGTCGTTGAGGCCCCCGCGCGCTCATTTAAGGGTTAAGGCTAAAAATAGAAAACTGTACAAATGAGCAAACACATTTGTAGACAAGTTTATCGACATTATATACAGGTTGTTTGAACATTAAGCTGGGCCAGATTTAAGTATATTTCTGAGCAAATAAGGAACCACTCTAGTTATTTTTATAAAACTAACTCATCTCCTTCTGTTAAGTATCTAATTAACAGTACAATTAATCAATTAGCTGGATTATTTTTCGCCAGAACGTAGAACAATGTTTTATACTAATATCGTTTTTGTAAACAAGGTTACAAAATTATTTCAAAACAAATTTGACCCACAGTAGCTAAGAATCACCAGATATTAAACTTAACAATTGTTATGTGACAGCAGGTCGGTGAATGGCTCTGGGCCACTTCGCGATCCAGATTGGGTTTTTTCCAGGAGGTTTAATACATTGGACCCACATAAATTGCAAGTATTTACTATTTTTTCACTATCCATATTTCAAACACTCAACATGAATACCATACATGTAAAAATGAGTTTCTAATATAAACCTCCTAATCGGCGGAGACACTTTTACATAACAATGTGGCTGCGAATTACAACTTACTGCTGTGGAGTTGGACTCCTGAATGGCACAGGGGCACTTATAAAATGACAAAATACAATCAATATTGTATGATATTTAAATACAAAGATGCATATCCTATTGTCCTCCAAAACAAAACAAAAAACTTGATTCATGATCAGTTTGTAAACATCAAAATCTACTAATGTTTTTAAATACATCTGTATCAAATTAAAGTATATACCTTAGGAGCATGATTTTACGAATTGCAAACTGGACCTATTGAACATTACTAAAGATTTAACACTTTTGTAAACAATGGGAGGGAAATGTATATGTAAATATAAATTTCAAGTTCCTTTTTCTAAAGAAATTAATTTACCTTGATCCACATGAAATACGTTGAAACATCTGAGATTTCAAATATACAAGCACTGTTTTCCCTAATTGTATTTCTATAACTAATGTTTAAAAGACTTATGTAGTTAAATCGATTAGGTAGTAATTGAATTGAATATTCATAAAACAAAATGTACTCATTAAATTGGTATAAAAATAGTCCCTAAAGTTCTGTTGTTATATTCACAAGAATCTATATGACTTAACAGTTATGAATGACAGATACAGGGGATTATTAATTATGGTAACTCTAACGTGGTTAGGATATTACAATAAACTATTTCTTGAATGCAGGTGTGAGTGTATACTTGGACATATATTTATAAGTACATCTTCTTTAAAAACAATACAACCTTTATATACATATTTTAGTACATTTTAAATAACAAAAAACGCACTATTTTAATCTTACATTAAGACGAACGTTTCTTAAATTAACACTTGGTAGTAAACTGTAATGGTGAGCAGAAATAATGTCCAGCAATCAGTAACCATATACTTGCTGTAGCAGCTTGGCAGGTTGCATGTTGCCTATGTAATTTTTTCTTGATGACTCCTTACTCTGCGGCAACAATATACTGCATTGTTTCGTAACACTCTTCTACTTTAGATTTTTAATCTGTGCCTTTTATTTTTTGAAATATATATATATTTAAAGAACCCAATAAACCTGTGGTGTTATAAATTTAAATTTAAAAAACTAAGGTATGATAATTTGCTAGGTGTTTTTTTTAAACACTATTATCTTGTTGTAAGACTAAGTGCATTTTTATCAAACATTAAAACGAATAAATGTTTTTCTTAGTTATTTTTAGACTTTACTTTTAGTAAAATTTCAAAACTTGTTGGCAATAAATTGGCCGCAAGACACGTATTTTAAGGTCATATCCTATTGACGGCTGAGAGGAATAGGAGAGAATGATCTGATAAGAGAATTCCAAAAAATTAAACGGTGTAATAACACAGGTAGAATGTTCCTTCGGAACGGTCACAGTCAGGTCAGTACCTGTCATACCTACCCCCTCCGAAGCCAAGGCTACGTGGGCTCCACATGTAGATATTGAAGGTCGGAAAGGTTCTGGCTAAGTCTCCACAGACGAGGCCCGTGACGAATCCTTCTGCTATGAATTTTATGAATACTAGGTGGACTATGATGTATTATTTTTGTATGAAGGAGGCAAGATCACAAAAATGTCAAGTAACCCTTCAAATCTCTTTGGAACTGGAACTCTCTCTGTCATTATTCTAAAGAGTGAACCACCAACTGAACTCGGGAAAATATAGGATGGTTTGCTAAGCCCCTATGTAAGACTTGACAATAGTAATCAGACCCTCAAGTTGTAAATACGAGCGTGAAAAACCTAAAGCTGGTAGGACAGGACGGCACAGGCAATCTGAAAAATTGTACACAGTGTTATCGTAGTAAAGTGGTGTGGAGATACTGACAGACTCTAGCTAACATTTCAGCTATAGGATCATCGGAGAAGTTCGACCCCTTATCTCACGAATCAGACTCAAAGCTTCTGGACCTTAATATCTGTGAAACTGCGTGGAAGAACTCTAAGATTGTAAAGAGCTCTAAAGGAGAAACGCAATCTTTGCTGACACCTCTACATGGTGGGCCTAAAGTAATTGAAGTTTGGGATACATTATAATACTGAAAAATGTATTTTTAAGCTGTGTTTGCCAATTAAGTAGCATTTGAAGGTATGGAATAAAAATATGTTTGATATTCAAATTAATGCGTGCTGGTAGACAAGAACGATTTCGCGCTCTTAATACAAAATCTACATTCCCAGAAAGAAAATGAACTAGTGTGTAATTCTCAATTATGGAATGGTATTAGTCGATGTGAGAATGATAAATGAGTGCAAAATTATTCAACCTGAAAGAGCTGAAAAGTTATTAAGGCACACTTTCCGTTGCTCCTACTCTCAGTTAATTAATATGAACTTTCATTCATATCTCCCCATGAGCTCCGTCCAATTCCAGGTATTTCAACTTCATTGCTAAGTTCCTTATTATTTTCTTATTTACTTTAATGTACTTATTTCACCTGATAAATTTTAAATCATTTATAGTATACTCGTATATATTATCCTGTTATGTTTTATATAAACATTTTCAATTTATATACGAGGATTTAGTTTTTCTATACAAATATATAAGCCTAAGCATGACTTAAATATTGTTTTCTAGCTTATACAATCCTGAATTTCTAGAAAAACCTGTAAACTCAAATTCCTAAACACAGAGCTTATGATAAATATAGTTTAGGAACGCAGGTTAAACCAAAATTAAATTAAAACTATTCTTTTTTCTCTATAATAAAAAAGTATGCAATTTAGATGAGTACAGTACAATATACGGTGGACTTTAATGGTAAAATATTACTAGGATAATTAATGGTACCTTTTATATAATGTGCTACATAAAACAATACTTTGCAGAGGTGAATATTCGCCAGAGCGAGGTTAAACCAACCAGAATAACCAACATACTTACAAATTTGGTTTAAATTTAAATGGTTAAAATAAACTAAAATTAAAGTCAGATTGCTTGAAAATAACAAGATGCATTAAACGGAAGATTAATTGTAATTGCTTAAATTGTAATTTCGGTCCAAATAAAATATATAAATTCACCATTATCTTATAATATATAAATATATTAACCGACCAGTGTGAACATGCAGAGACTGAGAAAACCTGCACCTGCTTCAGAGTTGTCTTAAGCAGCTAAAATGAGTTTCCACCTGCTCGGGAAAACAACCGAGGAGAAGTTAATGGAAATATTGTCTTTACCTCGAAAGAGTTGTACCATAGTACAAATTCATTTATGCTGAATCGCGGTAGGAAGTAGGCTCTTATTAACTAGACGCGGTGCGGGGACTTTGTTTGTTCAGTTGGACCGGCAATCAGCTGATCGGTCAGTGACGTATCGGGTGATGCGTTCCTCCCGGCTCGCTGGAGGATTCAGTTCGAGTCTTGAAGCCACGACGACAAGGTCCTGTTGAGAATCGCAGCTCTTCCTCTAACCCTATAGTGTGGGATTTAGAGTAATTCCATTTTTTTTATCGCGTGTAAATTTAATTCAAGTTTTTTTAATTTTTCTTCAGTGCGTATTAAATCCCTATCAGCCTCCGTAATCTTCAAAGTAGTAAGTCCCGTACCAGCGTTTAGTTAATATCTTTGATTTTTTATACTGTTGTAATTAAAATTTCTAAAGTTTCCCATCTTTCAGAGTCTGAGAATTAATTACATTTTTTGAAGTATTGTGAATTAAATTTTGGTCATAAAGTTAATATCAAGTTTTGTGTTATATTGATTTTGAGTATTTTTGAGAAGAGAACTTTTATTTTATTTTGTTAATTTAAACCATTTTTTGAGAAGTATAAATTTTTTAGTTTCATTTTAATTTTAATTCATTTTTAATCAGACTCTTAATTAGATTTGTTCGATTGTGTGAAGTTTTGAAGAAAATCGAATCAAAAGTTTGTAAACTTTGTTAATTTTTTTGGTAAACTTGAATTTCGGAATAAACCAAGTATTTCCGAAAAGTTGTTTAATTTATAAAGTATTAGCTCCATATAAATTTAAAATATGTGCTATAAAAACGGTATAGAGTCTTCTAATTATAGCAAAGAACACGCAGTGTTGTTATTTTCAATATTATAGTAAAGAAAACGCAATTAGAATACTATACGAGGAAACTAGTATCTGTTGTAAATTTTCCGTTCAATTTTACTTTATCAGTGCTTTTTTTGGAGATTATTCTGACTAAAGTTCTACTAAAAGATATTCTTCATAACCTAACACACAGATAAAGAATGCCACATTATGCAACAGTATATTAGGTGATGTGATTGCGAGTGTAAATGTGTGTGTTTTGTTCATGCTGGGGGTTAATAAACAAGTAAAAACGTTGTCCTGATTTCAATAAAGTTAAACCTGAATCAAAAATAGTATTAAGAATTTTAAAAGATCTAAATAATGCCTACACCACGAAATTATGGAAATTAACAGTTTCGTAATGAAAATATATAATTATATTTGAGATAATTCATTTTTTTATATAAACAGATTATATCGCTAAGTTACAAGATTTTGTTTTACTTTATATTTGACGAAAATAAATAATTTTATTTTTAGTTTGCAACGTTTGGTATAGTTTTAAAGAATTATATAAATTAAATTTTCTTTGTAACCACAACCCCTACAAAAAAAATGCATTACATAACTAGCGTATTATTTAGGAGTATTATATTATAAAATTTCCATTACCACAGTAAATTCCGTACATTAAGGGATTAATATTTACAAAAACTCAGCCAATATCATTCCTTTATAATGGATATTCACCAGTTTCGATGTTCTAAAACAATGAAAACCACAGAGTAACACTCTGATGTTAGTGGGTTATTCGAGTAGAAACTATGCGGCAGGTGGTTACTGTAGGGCAAGTAGTCATCAAGTCAAATTACATGAGTAACATGCAACCTGCCAAGTTGATGCAGTAAGTATATGGTTACCGACGGCTGAATATTACCTAGCTCACTCTGCAATTCACTATCAAGTTTTCTAACCGTAACGGTTATCATGCAACGTTACAATAGTGAGTTTTGTTCGTTGCTTATTAATGTAACAAACTACTTTAAGATAATTTGTCCTTTCGTTAGTTTGAAGCTCTTATGAGTTTCCCAATGTTTACACAAAGTTACACCCAATTCCAATGTATATAAAAATCAGAATTTGTAAATTTATTCTTGACGTTCTCTGGATTTCTCTGGATCTCTTAGAAAAATTTTAAACTGTACATGCCACATTTATTAACGTCTGATTTTTCTTCCTGAAAATTTGACCCAAATCAACACGAAAAACTAGTAAAGTTATTAGCACGGGTCATCGTTATTATGTTTTACTTAATGCTTGTTATATCGCAGAAATGTGTGCGATATATAAATTTTTGGCCGCGTAAATTTCCGTCGTTATTTAATTGATATTAAAAACATTTTAATAGACACTAATTCGTGCCTAAAATAAAACAAGGTAAGTGATTGTTGTGTTCCTTAAGCAATATTTAGAATCTACATCTTAAAATAACACAGAGCTGCTATGAACATTATTTCGGAAGAGAATTAATGCTGTATATGACTTTGAGACGATACTCATGTATTTTAATATGCCAATTATAATGATTTTCAATATTCAGCAGCACTCAATACTTCCAACATATGATTCTAGTCATTATGTTTCGTAGTATTATGTGTTGCACCATAAATAAAAAATTCATAATCTTATGATAAGTAATCAAAACACGTTATAACCAACAAACTATACCTGTCTGAATTATATAACGTTAGTTAATAGATATTGTATGTTTTACAATTTATAATCCGGAAGCCAGCAGGCCTTATGTATCTGGCCTGGCGGATCGATACACTTCACAGGCCACTGTAAAAAATATTTCTCACTTTTTTCCCCGTTACCTTCCACACTGCTGGCTCTCAAGATATTTTGTTTTATACAATTTATTATCCGCAAACCAGCGGGCCACCTGTATCTCGGCCTGGCGGGATCAATACGCTCCACAGGTCACTGTAAAAATATTCCTCACTAATTCCACGGTACCTTCCACACTGCTGCGTCTCACGATATTGTGTTTTATACAATTTATTATCCGGAAGCCAGCGGGCCACCTGTATCTCGGCCTGGCGGATCAATACGCTCCACAGGTCACTGTAAAAATATTCCTCACTAATTCCACGGTACCTTCCACACTGCTGCGTCTCACGATATTGTGTTTTATACAATTTATTATCAGGAAACCAGCGAGCCACCTGTATCTCGGCCTGGCGGATCAATACGCTCCACAGATCACTGTGAAAATATTCCTCACTAATTCCACGGTAACCTTCCACACTGCTGCGTCTCATGATATTGTGTTTTATACAAATTTTATCCGCAAGCCAGCGGGCCACCTGTATCTCGGCCTGGCGGATCAATACGCTCCACAGGTCACTGTGAAAATATTCTTCACTAATTCCACGGTACCTTCCACACTGCTGCGTCTCACGATATTGTGTTTTATACAATTTATTATCAGAAAACTAGGCGGGACACCTGTATCTCGGCCTGGCGGATCAATACGCTCCGCAGGTGTAAAAATATTCCTCACTATTTCTCCGTTCCCTTCCACACTGTCGTGTCTTACGATATTGTGTTTTATACAATTTATTATCAGGAAACCAGCGAGCCACCTGTATCTCGGCCTGGCGGATCAATACGCTCCACAGATCACTGTGAAAATATTCCTCACTAATTCCACGGTACCTTCCACACTGCTGCGTCTCACGATATTGTGTTTTATACAATTTTATTATCCGCAAGCCAGCGGGCCACCTGTATCTCGGCCTGGCGGATCAATACGCTCCACAGGTCACTGTGAAAATATTCTTCACTAATTCCACGGTACCTTCCACACTGCTGCGTCTCACGATATTGTGTTTTATACAATTTATTATCAGGAAACCAGCGGGCCACCTGTATCTCGGCCTGGCGGATCAATACGCTCTACAAGTGTAAAAGTATCCCTCACTATTTCTCCGTTCCCTTCCATACTGCTGTGTATAACGGTATTGCAGCGCTCTTCTTGGCTGTTTATCATTTGCGTTACCAGAGAGATAAAATAGATGTTATTTCAGGAATAATTTGTTTCTTAGGTATTTTTTACACTTTTAAAAGCAATCTCCTTTAGTAATATTTTGTATGATCAGGAATTTAAACAAGACTCAACCAAAAATATTAAAAAATGCATAACCACAAATTGACAACGACATACCTTTGTATGCATCATTTATTGCAACCAATCACATTTTTCATTAGAGGTTACCACTATAACTTACTCAAACAGTAACAAAATTAAGAAACTATCGCGGTTTCTGACTGTGTTGAAGGCAAACAAGATAATAATAGCTTAATTAATGAAATTGATAGGCTCATAGCGTAATAGACAGCAAGTATTATTACTTTGGCTCTACTAAACTTCAATAACTGAATACAATGTGAGTACATGCTCATGAGTATGAGCAATTTCTCCAGAGTATGAGGTTACCACAGCAAATACCCTTCTGAGTATGAATATCCTTTGTCTCAGACAATAACTCATTACTCATATAATAGGATGTTGTCTCATTAAAATGTTGAGTTTATTATGACTTGTGATTTGCTAGGTTGTTTTGTTCTAGTACGAGTACACATATATGCCAATAAATGCGTTGTGCGTTCTAAGATCAAATTATTAACGGCTAATATCGTGTAGTTGCTAGCTCATTTTAAAGATGTATGTTTGTATTTACTTTTTTTATCTACCTCCTTCATATACAAATACGATTGAATGTTAAATAAACTAATATCATGACGAGTAAAGAATATGAAATCAATTTTAATAACGATGTACATAGAATGCCAATTTTATCCAGTGGTTTATGGTTAAAAGTTTAAAAGAATTTCCTGACGTTTTGTAATGATCCCAAATTTCTTTGTTTAACAATAATAAAAAACGCTGCCCTGAATTCAACTGTGAATTTAATTAAACTCATTTTGGAAACTAACAGTTATTGTGAGAAACCTATAAGGTGAAGAGTAGATAATAAAAACTGAGAAAATTAAAAACCGGCCATAAACATATAAATCTAAAAACATGAGAACAAATTATTATAATCGATTTGCTTGAGGACACAGTAATGAAACGTTTATTAAGATTCCTGGTGCAATTTAGAATGGACTGTCATGTGTCTAAGTTGAAACTGAAAATGGAAACTCCCTTACCTTACAAGCGATTTCTTCTACATAATTGCACAGCAACAGCTTACCCAGCCAAATTGTTATGTAACCAAATATTACTTACAAGACCGATAAGTTTGCTACTGATGAGACTCGAGGCTAATCTGAAATTGAAGTCAAAACGATGTTTTGATCGAACAACCACATGCAGCTAGGGCTCAAAGGGAGCCTACTATAGCAAAGACTAACTATTATGTTGGTCAAAATAAGGTCTTGGATGAAAAGTTTATGCGAAATATTACTTTAATTTCATCACGATAAATTATGTTACATATTTCATTTACATGAGAAGTTTTTTTAATATGTTTTAAATTTTTTTTTAATGTCATAAAATAATTTAATTCGTAAATTACATAATCTTGTTTCACATTTATAACCAAACATATTAAAAGTTGGAAGTATGCCCCACCACGTATGTCACACTGCAACCTGAAGAAGAGATCAGATTGCAAATCTCGAAACGTAGTGTTACTGATTTGTTTCACTGAACGATGGCAAATGTCCGGAAAATCCTGTTTCCTTCACCCCACGTGTGAAGGAAACAGGATTAACACACAGCTTTTAAACAAGCATTAGATACTTGTTCTACAGTTATACAAACAGTTATGTGAAAATATTCACCTCTCGAACAATGCATGATTGGTAACCAGGGTTGGCCTAACTTATTTTTTTTAGTTTTAAATCCCCACCTCTCTTTCCACAGTTTTTAGTTTACACTCCACAGAAAAATGTTCACCTGCCCATGATATGTTTTCGTTAAAAATATCTATTTAATGATAGGTTTTCCTTTGCTCGAACATTTGTCCTAGCTTTATACAACATAGTTTAACATGCATGTTGGTTAGCATGCTATTGATGTTTATGCTATGTTATGATAGTTTGTATACTATCTAGCAGAATCCAATTTTTTGGAGACAGTGCTTTTTATTAGGAGTATTTGGTTATTTTTTATACATATTAAAAGAACAGTTTGTAAAATGCGTAATGAAGTTCTGTAAATATTATTTTATTAAATTATCAAGAGATTTAAGTTTAAGACCTGAGAATGTCATTGAGTATTCTATAAAATATGCTTTAGTTACAACATATAAAATATCGATAAAAGCACTGTTCCTCTTTTTATTTGCAGTAACATTTTGATATGGAAAAAACGTAACAAAATGCAGGCAGACATAAAAAATATTAATATTTTACTTTGCACTCTCTTCTCCAGAAACAATTTTTTCCTGAAAAATTTTCAATTTATCGTGAAAGTTTCAAACGCTGTACTTAAATAATTTAAATTTTATACGTAATGTAGCTGGGATAGGAATGGTTCATTGAATTTATTTAGAGTTTAGCTTCAGTTCACCTTCCTTTTATTGCAGCGTCTGGTATCTGACGCTGTCCCAGACTGGAATCTGGAGTAATTTACACTCAATTGTGTATCTGATGAGAGAATGAGACTACCACTTCATTTATTTATATGTGTTTCTGATGTCGAAACGATATAATGCTTCGTTTTGAGCTTCTTCGTTGTTGACTTTCTTTGGATCTCTTATTTTAGTTATTTAAAACTCGTTTAAAAATAAATGCTAATATTAAAAGACCATGATGTGGAATCTCAAATTTCAACTACATTTTGCAATATATACCTTGGACAAGTCACTGTAATAATGTTGGCTAGCCACACCCAGAGCTTTTATCAGTTCAATTCCAAACCTACACCCTGACTTTTAATAATATTAATGGTAAATCGGTAATATTATTAAAAATTAATAAGCCATAGCCAGTTTATTATCACTGCTTACAGTATATCCTAGGCTTTCGCTCCCTCAGTCCATTGCTCATAGAAATTGAGTTTTACTTCATTTCCGATCAAACCATAAAATATTATACAATATTTTGTTTTAAATACTTAATATAAAGCTTCTAAATTTTGTTTAACTAACGCGTTACTTCTAGAACTCTGTCCTTTATTAAATTTTGTATTTACTAGAAATTTGGGCCAAATTTAGAGAGTCGTGAGTTTTAGAGGCTAATATAAAGTTGAGTGTCATCTCTCAGTTCAGTAAATAATTAGCGTTAACTTCCATTCTACATAAATTAGCAATTTATAAACTTTCAATGAGAATATGAAAATGAAAGACAATGGCCGCCCTGAAACAGATGTCACTAAAATATTTTGACAAATTATGTGTAATATTGTCTACAATTCTAAACTACTAGATAAGTTCTTTTACTGATTATATTCCTCCTTAAGACTAATGCGTGAACAATCGCTACCAGATCAGATAGCAGCATTTAAATCTTGATTTGGCCTTAACGGCCCTGAAAGTTGTGCTACAGTCTTTTTTATTCTTAGAGCAATAATGTATTTTAAAGCTAACGCTACCTTTTGCAAGTGAATGAATATATGATTTTAACTATAAAATATATTTTTGAAACAAACTCCTATGATATTGTCAAATTTATACGTAGGAATTAATCGGAACACGGAACATCAAACATGATTCCTGAGGTTCAATTCGCATGGTAAAGATGACATTGCTGTAAGGCAAGACACACTACTTGATTTTTTCATGAATATTAATTGGTAGTAAAAGTTTGCAAGCATGATTGTATTGAGGTGGTTAAGAATATAAATACTGTTGGAGATTTTTTATCATAATACTAGAAAGCCTGTTCAGTATTTCAGACAGTTTGCATAATTTTACTTTACAGTAAAACGTGTTTCATGTAAAATGTCTTGGGATAAATAAATTTTAAAGAAAATCTTTCGTAGATTTACAAAAAATGGACATCAAAGCGGATCAATTTTATTTATAAAGTCAAATGTAAGGAAAATGAAAACTGCGATGAGTTAATATTCTGGCGCTACACTGCATAATATCTTATGTAAAAAGCTTTATAACAGAATTTTATTTGGAGACTATTTTGAATATTTTCCTTGAAGTGACAAAATGAACTGTAAAAAACTTGCTCGTTTGTTCATTAAGATCTTAAGAAGTTTATTTATCTGGAGGTAAAATGGATTTGTGTGGCTAAAAGAGAAAGATTCTGAAAGGTAGGATTAGAAACTAATTCTATATTTAGGGAAAATACTGTGGCAAAACATAATAGCAGTAACCATCCAAACTATCAGTGTTATATACTCGGTTTAATACTGGCTAAGTTATAGTGAAATCTATAGCTCGAGGGGCTGGAACTATTTAATGTGTCTGTCTGTCTGTCTGTTTGCCTGCATGATATCCCAAGAAGGAACTGAGCTATAGACAAAGATTTTACACAGAATTAAATTTTTATGTTGACTACATCGATTTCGTTTATGGTGCATGTTTTTTCTTGGAATTTTGACAATGATATATATAATGGGTAACCGTGATAGCAAAGAGAAATGATTTTGAAAACCAACTAACAACATCACACACACACACACACACACACACACACACATATCGCATGCCACTTTAACATCTGAAATAGTGACACATGTGCCTAACTTTAGGATGAAACGATCAGAGGCATGAAAATTGGAAGGCGTATTTAGCAAAGTCTGTTACGCGAAGATGAGGTTTGGCGTACTCCTAACATTGCACATACATTTAAAAATTGAGATGAATTAAAAAAAGTGTAACAATGTTTACGACAGCCATCCAATATTTATTGTTATTCTTATATTATCGCAAACCAATTACATTGCCTAAAACATTATCCTCTTCCCAATAGCATTTCTCATGTTGTCGTAAATTAAATTAAATTTAAAGGCCCTTTTGGTTGTTTTATTGCAAGAAGCGGCAAAATGCGGAACAATTTTCTCTCTAAATGCAAATGTAAGGAGCATGTGAACTGTGAGTAGTTCCTGTAACGTTACAATGGCCTATACCTCAGGTTACATAGTATTGTACATAGTACATAGTATTGTTTATATAGTATTTGCAAATAGTTCTGCATCCAATAACAGTGTCTCTGACTGCTTCATGTTCTGCAGTTCCTTCGAATTTATGTAAGGTGTGTAATATTGTATGCATCAAAATTTACAGTGATATTTATGGTTGTAAAATAATTTTCTGTAAAATAAAAAAACCAATATAAATGTAAATTTTTACTGCGGATAAACAAGGTAGATTATCCTTTATAGGCTATGAACGTAATGTTAAAAAAAAAATTATTGGGTTACAATATTTACGATACCAAGCACCGCTTCTGTAATTACGAAACCGTTACAAAGCCGTAAAATGTGGAACAATTTCCTCTTAAAATGTACATGCAAGTAGAATTGCATTTAGATTTGTCAAATGTGTGTTCTAGTTCTGAGGTCAATAATATAGTCTCTCACTGATTCATTTTATGAAGTTCCTTCGGTTTCAGGTATTATATGTGAGTAAGCTACGCTAATTATAATACAAGATACTTCAAAGTTCAATTATGTTCTCTACAGTTGTACACAGTTGACATACAAGTTATAATTATAGCTGTATACGGTATCTTCTTGAAAGTAAGAAGGGCAACACAAGTATAAATTTTTAAACTGCAAATAAACATGATAGGTCAGCCTGGTGCAGGCGTATAGGTGTTGTAGATATAGCCTGGAAAGGACATAAATTTAATATGCTTCTAGATTTAATATTTATTATTGATGAAGAGTTTTCTTAAGTAATACTTTATGGAATAAGCCTCAGTTAAAGAGGCTTTCGTTACGCTTTTATCAATTAGTTATAAAGTATTTACATAATTGTAAATGGTATATTATAACTAATCCTCGTTAAAAATGTTTTCTGTTTAATTTACTATTGAAAATTGTAAATATTGTTTTCTATAACTATGAAATAAAATAAAACCGGTTCTACAATTTGGAATAATGTTTTTTCACACAGTTACAGCAGAATTAAGATTAAAACTATACATATTTCAGGGATCCTATTTGTTAATACACTTGACTACCGTAAGGGAGGTGGATTAAATGGTAAGGGAGGTATCAGTCCATATCATTCAACTCATAATTCTGTTTCTTTTTACATAATACCCTTACATATATTCATAATTACTTTCAAAGGCATTTATTGCAATATAAAAAGATTAAAATTATCTACTGTCAAACGTAAAAAAGGCTACATATCAAAAACAGCTTGATATTTGTTTTCTATAAATGTCTAAGCTTGTTGGGTTGTATTGGTTCTACTCCTTATACTTTTCGATGTTTTTCGGAGTGAGTGTAAAATTTACTTTGGTCTCAATTAAAAATGCCAAAGACAACACTAATTAAACCCAAACATATGCATAGATTAGAATATTTTCCGAAATTGAATAGTAGGAAATAAAAGAAAACTTTATAAACTGTCCTCTTCAAGTAATCAATTAATAATTTTCAAGGACGATAGTATAATGTTAAAATAGTTCGCAGTGAACTGATAAACTCTTAATTAATTTAATCAACTCATAACTAAATGAACAAGTTATTAGTACGATAGTCACTGTTATATTTGGTTGATTTCCACAAGTAATGTTTTTTTATCAACAAATTTATATAAAAAAACTCGAACTTAAAACCGTATTCACACATATGCTACTAAAAGTTTTAAGTTTAGTTTACTCCGTTCTAAGGAGAATATTGCATTTGTCATAAGTTTAGCAAAACATAATCAATTTCGTAGTAAAGAAATGTTTATATTGCAATTAAATGTTACCCGTGACTTTGCACGCAATTTTTAAAAATCGAAGTTCTGAAAAAAATAAAAGCAATTATGACGAAATGTGACGGAGTATAATTATAATTTAAACGTGAGTAGACGTACACTAGGTAGATAATATTTAATTGTGCATGGTTTGAGGGTTTAATCAAAATCTTGTATCATGATTTTACACGTGCAAGAATATTACTGGATAGAATTTATTATATTTAATAACTAAGTCTTCTGCCTTGTTATTCAAATAAAAAAACAAATAAATAGGTCCCGGAAACCTACGTCGGTCAGAAAGCGTTTATTTCAATCAAGTACGTTTCTGAGATAGTTACAGTGCCATAGTAGAGTTGCCTTGTTGTCCCAAAGAACAAAAATTATGTACCTACGTAGATCTGAGAAACATACTTTATTTAAAAGGTGACACAGTAAATTCCGACCGTATAAAACTGACGTGGCATTTTTTTTAAGTGGCAAAAAACGCTGCGGTTATCATCGCCCTCAAGAAAGAATTGGCACCTGCTCGTATTTGGTGGTGTCAATTAGGTAAATAATGATTACATTCTCTATAACAAAAAGGATATTAGAATCACAAGTAGGTGAGTAAATTATTTACTCACCTACTACTTAAAACTAGATAACAATAAATCTAACAAGGGAAAGACTGTAGAGAGGTCATAACCCACATAGAGGCTTAAACGATAAATAGAAAATAAATAAGGACAAAGAACATAACATTAATTAAATAAACTGTGCAAACTTAACAAATTTTACTGCCACCAAGTTAGCTGTAAAGCTTATAAAAAATTTATAAATATTAACAACAATAGATAATCGGAGTAAATAAGTTTAACATAATATTATATTTTATTCATCAGCGACGTTGCATTCAGAAAAACACAGCAGTCTTCGAGTTTCCGTCTCGTCATCACAGAGAATATCGTTCACGAAGTCGGCAGATTCGAGTTGCGCCTATGTACCGAGTAGCGAGGGCAGTCAACGAGCACATGTTTGACAGTAATAACAGTGTCACATGTGTCGCAGACCGGAGGATCATCTTTACTCATGAGGAAGCCATGTGTGAGAAGCGTGTGGCCTAGCCGCAGGCGACACAACACAACCTCCTCACGACGACTCGGGCGGTTCGCTGTCTCCCAGAGTCCTACTCAATCTTTAATACGTCGTAACTTGTTGTTAATGACTGCCTGCCACTCGTTATTCCATTTGGCTTTCAGTTTGCCCTTCACCACCGGTATAATGTCGGAAGAAATCATCCTTGCGGTATAAGGCTGGAGTTCCAATGCTTCTTTGGATCCTCTATCTGCCAGCTCGTTTCCGGATACTCCAATGTGTCCAGGTACCCAGACAAGAAAGACAGCAATACCCTCGGACTGAAAGGAAAACAAAGAGTTCCATATTTCGCGGATGATAATGTGTTTTGAAAACATGTCGCTGATGGCTCGTGTACCACTAAGGGAGTCGCTGCAGATAACCAATTTTTTTGTCATAGGAAACTTTATATTTAGGGCCTTTTGGATGGCTGTTAATTCGGCCGTGAAAATGGAAGAGTCGTTGGGGAGACGAAACCCGTATCGTCTAACCCCAATGACGAAAGCACATCCAGTTCTACAACGTTCCTTTGACCCGTCAGTGTCAACATCGCAAGGTGCGAGGCTGCCTAGTATTTGACGGAATTCTTGTTGGTAGACTGTTTCTGGAGTGGATAGTTTTTTAAACTTAGAGAGATTTAAAATAATTTTTGGCATTGAGACGCTCCAGGGTGGGATATCACATTGATGAACGACTTTAAACTCGCAATCGTTTAGGCCTATTTCATAAGCGTAGGATTTGGCCCTAACGCCTAAGGGTAAAGGATTTTTTGGTTTCGCTAGGAAAGAATTTTGGAGTGGATTTCGCAGGACCGGTTCAAATGCAGGGTTGTCTGGCTTCCCTGAAAGAGCGTGAACATAGTTTAGGGACAGTTGTTGCCGTCTATGCGAAAGAGGAGGTTCTCCCGTTTCTGTAAGAAGACTGTTAATAGGAGAAGATCGAAAAGCTCCAGTGGCCAGTCTTAAAGCCGAATTATGGACAGGGTCAAGCATTTTTAGAGCACTGGGTCTTGCGGACCCATATGCTTGACATCCATAGTCTAAACAGGAACGGATGGTGGCTTTGTAAAATCTGAGAATGCATGTCCTGTCAGCCCCCCATTTTGTTCTGCTAAGAGCTCTAAGTATGTTCAAGCGTTTCATACATCGATCTTTTAGGTCTCTCAGGTGAGGCACCCAAGTTAGCCGGGTATCAAACGTGAGACCCAGGAATTTTATTTCCTCGACGTTTGGTATGCTCTGTCCCATCAAAGTTAGAGTTGGCTTATCCATGGTTTTGAGCCTAGAAAGGACCATGCACTTAGTGTTCGATGGGGAAAAAGAAAAACTAGTTACTCTATACCACTGTTCAAGCCGGTTTATAGTCAACTGCAAAGCTCTTTCAGATGTAGACAGTTTCTTTACCGAGATAAAAATAACAAAATCGTCTACAAACAAAGAACAGCGTACAGGAGGTATAACGTACAATGCAATTTCATTTATTACAATGGTAAACAGAGTGCAGCTTAACACACTTCCTTGCGGGATTCCATTTTCTTGAATAAGAGGATCAGAAAGAGTTTTCCCGAGTCTTAGTTGAATGGTTCTGTCAGACAAAAAGCCATTTATGAATGCCACCATGTGACTACCAATACCCCAAGATATTAATTTATTTACAATACCTCTTCTCCATGCAGTTTCATAGGCTTTCGACAGGTCAAAGAAAACAGCAGCTAAGTGCTTTCCTTGAATAAAAGAGTTTAGGATGAACGTCTCCAAACACAAAAGATGGTCAGCAGTAGACCTACCCTGCCGAAATCCACACTGAGCAGTCGCCAGAAGATTGTTTTTTTCCAAGTACCACACAAGCCTTCTATTGACCATTCTTTCAAGGAGTTTGCAGAGGCAACTAGTAAGGGATATAGGCCGATAGCTACTTGGAGACGCTCTATCCTGGCCCGGTTTATGTAGAGCAATAATATGTGAACGACGCCAAGATGTAGGAAATACATTTTCTAAATAAATTATGTTATATAACGTTAAAAGGTCTTTCTTAATTTCCTCCGTCAGGTTCCGCAACATGGCATAATGTATATTGTCAGGACCTGGTGCGGAGTTTGATGTGGCCTTAAGGGACAAATCGAGTTCATTTATGGTGAAGGGAAGAGAAGGTTTAAAGAAGAGTCGTTATTTCGATTTAAATTAATAGCCAACCTTTCCTGAGCAGCTTTAAAATGTTGTAAGTCGAGGCAATACGACGACGTCTTGGAAAACTTGCTCAAAGTGAGCCGAAAACAAGTTTGCAACTGTTTGAGGATCTGTCACTATATCACCACGACGTTCTAGACCAATTATGGAAGGCGGAGAGTGCCTGCTGCAAACTGAACGTAGTTTTTTCCAAAGATCAGACGTAGGAGTAGTTCTCTTTATTTTATCAATATAGTCTAACCAGGCCTGTCTCCGACTCAACCTGAAAACTTGCCTTGCCTTTGCTCTCGATCTTCTGTAATTTTCAAGATTTTGTGCCGTAGGACATCTTTTAAATACCTTGAGAAATTTTCTGCGGTCTTTTAGAGCCTTCGAACATTCCTCTGATCACCACGGAACTGCGTGACGACTTTGTTTGCCTGAGGACTTGGGAATGCTCAATTCGGCCGCTGAAATAAGCGCTGATGTAAATGATGCAGTTACTATTTCAATGTCAGTATTTTGAGTATTAATGGTTAGAGGGTTTAAGCTATTTCTAAATTCATTCCAATCCGCTTTCTGAATTTTCCACCTTGGAGGCCTGTCGATTGCAGAAGGAAGCGATTGAAAGGCTATGGTAATGGGCGCATGGTCACTCCCTGATAGGTCGGGAAGAACGGACCAGTGGACCCTGGTTCCCAAACACGGACTGCATATCGACAAATCAATTGCCGACCACACGCCGGTCCTATAACACATGTAGGTGACCGACCCGTCATTGAGTACGACCGTTTGCACCTCATCCCACAACCCCGAAAGCATGTTACCCCTCTGACTACAATGACTGGAACCCCAGGAACGATGATGTGCGTTGAAATCGCCAACAATCAAGAACGGAGAGGGGAGCTGATTGATTAGATCTCGCAGATCGTCAAGGACCAGGTCGTAAGGTAGAGGTGGGATGTATATAGAGCAGATTGTTATTTTAATAAGAATATTTATTGTTATTGTAATTGCTTGTAGATTTGTGACGATGTTCAAGACTCTGGCGGTCAAACAAGAATCCGAAAGAATCGCAACAACGTCACAGGCTATTTCTTGCTGGTGATCTAATCGAAAAGTGTCATAACCATTGATTTTAAGTGATATGTGAGGAGCTAATTTATTTTCTTGAATACAAATTATTTTGGCCTTTTTGTATTTATAAGTAATTTTAAATCCTCTAAATGACTTCTTAAACCATTAATATTCCATTTAATACGCAGATTTTATTTTATTATTATAATGCTTGCAATATTTTACTTCTTTACTACATAGTGATTTTTTTTTTCTTTGTTTTGTTACAGGGCGGAAAGTTCCACGTAACGTTTGGAACTCCGTCCGGAGCTCCAAAGGATCCTCAGCTGTGCCATCATCATTGATGGACAGTTGAGATGACTTAGATGATGACGTGTTAAGGTTCCTAACACTTTTGACCTGTTATCGACTTTACTTTGAATATTCTTCTTAAGCTTTTCTGACAATTTCTTTCTCTCTTCTAAACTTAAGGCAGGTTTCAAATTTTGCTGAACTTTATCTCTGTAAACTTACGTGGTACAGTTGATTTTTGCCTTCTTACCGATCCAAAATCTATGTACGTATGTAGCTCTCGGAAATATACTTTGGTCAAAAAGGGGCTACTTCCTGCTCTTTTAATTTACTTTCGTGTAATCTAATTGTAATATTTTTTTTCCAGTTGCCATATTTAAGTTTGCCTTCTTATCCCCATGCGAAAATTTACATACATATGTTGGACTGTGTTGGCTTTTACGGCCTATGGGGAAGTCCTACCTATTTTATTTAGTTCGAAATGTAGGTTTGTATAGTAAGGATCGTTGAAGCATATCGGTTTTCATTTATTCGTTTCCATAAACCAATTTTCCAATTCCAAAAATGCCAATCGCAATGTCAAAGTATTCCACCAGTTTGGAGAAACGTACGTGAAGATATTCACAGCTTTGTTCATTCAGGTTGTTATTATTACACTAACGGTGTTGAAATAATATGAACAGGGCATTGCGTGTTTTCAATTCGTCACTGGTGATATCTAAATTAAAATTTACATATTTACTCTGTGTTTCATATCAGCATTTACAATAAGTACCCATTTAAATTTAAATATACAAATATTTCTTAGCGTACATTTCGAACTTCATCTGAAAGTATCTGCAGCTTTTTAGTTTCAGTTATGATTATAAAACGTAAATATTACTGTTTTTCCGAATTCCAAAATATTTCAGTTCTTATCTTTATAAACTTTGCTCGGATCCTAAAAAATATTTTATAAAAATAATTATCCGAATCGGTCCAATCGTTCTCTATATTAGCGCTTAATAATCCATATTGCAATTAATTTATATTTATAAATATGAAGAAATATAGGATTGGTTTATTTTTAATGAAAATTTATTTGATAAAATGTACTGCATGTCTTCTTACATAATACAGAGATACGATTGAACTGAGAAAAAAGAAAACAATTTTACCGAGAAACACTCGGTACTTAGCAAATACAACTTTAAAACTAAAAAGAAGTAGAAACAATCATCCTAACTTAAAACATGTTGATGTAGTGTATTAAAATTGTAAAATATTTGCATTTATTTGTTTTGCTCACTTTGTATTTCATAATATATTCGCCTCTTTTTTTCAACGTTGTTTATACAAATTAAACGATAACATTATCTTTGTAGTGTTTATCACTAAAAGTGTATGCTTGGTTGTAAGCAATATATGTGCAAATGAAAGGGTTTATAAATTAATTCACAATATACTTGCTACCACACTTTATAGTAATATGGCTCTCTATGACATTATCACTCATATTTTAATAATTTACCACCGTATCATATAAAATCTTCCTATCCATGTTACATATTATTACGAAAGGTAATCCCTGCACAATACCAATCTCTGGCAAGTCTTTAACAGTAACAAAAAACCTCTTTGGCTAATTTTATTTTATTTGGTTAGCTGTATTCTATCTTCATTTTAGATGGAGTGCACCTCTGGGATTTGATTGGGTGACGTCTAAAAGAGATAAGGTCCACTGTTCAGGGTAATGCAGATGCAACAGTTAACGGGTAAGCAATGATCTTCTATATAGTATAATTGTTACCATTGGGTTATATTGTTGATACCGCAGGGCAACACTCCTCCCAAACTTTATGAACAAAATATCATCTTTGAGAAATAGTAAAAAAGCAAAATTTATATTGCTCGATACTTAATTTTTTAAAACTAAACTCTTCCCGATAAATATATGTAAGCCGGAAAAATATTTAACTAAATTAGTTGAGCTGAAATGAAATAAATAAAAACAATTAAATCTACAAAACATCGTCTGCATCCACAAAAAAATTTATTTTGAATAATATGTTGTAGTGTGATCTGCCGCCGACCTGTAGTTTGCCCAGTGGGAGACAAAAGAAGGGATCTTCGTTCTTGAGTTCGCGGCGAGGAAAGGTCGAACTTTAGAAATAAAACAGCGAAGTCGGAATAAAATCTTACTTGTTTAATTTCGAACGTTTGTGATTAGAGATTTAGATTAAGATAACAAAAGATTAAAACTAATTGAATTAAAAATTAACACATGATTGAAAATTTAGAATTTGGCTCTAGAACAATAGAATTAGAGAATTGTAGAGAGAGGAGCCGAATTATGATCTACCGCATCCCGAACCAATTTTACGACTCCCTGCTCTAAGATCGCCTCCAGTGATGCCCCTTCCCTTCTCTCTTGGCCCCCGACCAATCAGAGCGCCAGTTCTTCCCTGGTGGTTGTCCATCAGGTGCTGCCGCCAACGATTCACCCAGTAATTAACAAAACTACATGGTACTTTGGACGGCTCGAGGCCTGCGTTGAACACAGCTCTTCGCTGATGTCAGCGGATTCCTTACACGTGTCTGCGGCAACACCAGGTCGTTAGCTTTAGTTTAATGCACCTGCAGGCTGTGGAAAATTCCCTGTCCCCTTCCTCTGAAGTCGGCTCAGCGCCTATATTTCGCTATATTATTCCGGATGGCACTTAATGTGTACGGTGGCATTATTACACCTTGTGGAGGTCTTGACTTCCATTCTAAATAGTGATTAGAAGTAGTCACTAAATTAATGTTATGTAAATTTTCGCAGAATTCTCAGTTTAATATTAGTTTAAATTAATTTATTTGTTGAAGCTTTGGGGCGTTAACACCGAGGTGTCACACTCCCCCCACCCTTAGATCATGCTGCCCTCAGCATGGGGTACTCGTAGAGTACCGAGGAGCTCTCGGTGTGCCTCCATCCCAGCCAAACGTACAACCGCCACTCCGTATACATTTTTTTTTTTTTTTTTTTGATATGCCACAGGTAGGTGCATGAAACTGATAAGGGTAAAAATTCAGAAAGGCTTCAGCATTACAGTTCATAATAAGGACAGAATTTTACCACGAAATTTAAAGTTTGGACGCTTACTTGCGGCTTAGGCTTCCTCTCTTTACAACAATTTGTACATAACTTTCTCTTTCTCTTACTCACTATTACAACGGTCTCTCTCTTTACAAGATTTCTTATCCAACTACCTATCTGCATATGTATGGCTTAAACATAGAATACACCCAAGTTACAATATCAAAACACACCCCGTTACGCAAAAAAAGAAAAAAAAACATGAACAATTCCAAAGCATCATCACTTATGCGTTAGCATCGCATCACTAATTTAATAAACTAATTCAGCAAACAGTAGACAACAATTAAATATTTACTCTATAACCGCATGATAATCAGCTAACCAATATTATAATAAAGTATTTAACGTAACAATACAGCGAACAGTACAAGGGAACTAATTAGTGCTCCTGAAACTACTCAAGTACATCACAGTTCAATGTACATCACACCATCTTAGACAAGATACATTTATTAAGCACTCCAGGATAACTGTGTTTTTATTAGATTTAAATTTTGATAATGAAAGTCATTGTTTTGCGACATACCACATACTGCATGGTCCAATTAAGTTCAAAGTAATTATAGGTGGTAGTCTAATTCGTGGTAAATTTCGAACGCTACTCCCCCAATCCTGGTTAAGCCTCGTGGGTTTTCACTCGGGGCCGGTTTCCTCTGTCACCCCTGTCATAGATTATAGTGGAGTTATCCTGAGTTAGCTCACTTGTACGTCGATTAGAATACAAAACTATAAGATACTCAAAGTAAACAGTTACACTGTTCGAACCCAATACAATAAAGCATACCCAAAGCTGTTCCTACATCTTACGACAACAATTCGTAATAATAGCAATCTTAAAATAACAAAATTGACGATAAGTTGTAACTTGTTACATATAATTGGGACGGCATTCGTTAATTCTCATAGTAATTTTCAGATTATTCATCACGTTACAGGCTTACACAAAATTTCTATCAAGCTGCTAAGGCACCAACCAACAATTACTGAACTCTATTCCTTAAGGGCCCTGTGAAAAGACTTAAAACTAGTGGCTGGATAGCCGTTACACTGTAAATGCGTGGGGGGACTCTGGAAGGCGGTTCACAAACCATCATTTAGTTTTATAGGCATAACGTTGACGTTCTTCCGAACAGACAACGACAGGAGGACACTGTCCCCACACTCCTCAACTCCTCTCAAACTCACAAAAGAACATCAACACAGAAAAAAAAAGAAACTACAACTACAATATTCCGCCCCCCACACTTGGTATTTAAGGGCATTTGTGGACCTGGGGGCACCCCATGGTTTTCACCTCGCTTACCCCTGGAAGCAGGGAAGCTCACCGATACCTTCCTCCTACTGGCCTTTACATTCTACTGGTGCCTTAGAGCTTCTAACAAGTCTAACCCCATTTCAACTTACATGCGACACAAAAGTTCCTTAGCTAACAGTTACGTTCCCAACGAATAAAGAAGTAAAATAAACGTAAATAAATGCAATTCCTGCAGACCTGGTATGGGCACCTTTCCTGTCTTGCTAATGGGGTCCGGAAAATCCCTTAGCAAGACACTCTTCATAGTGTTGTTACTGGTTATTTCACTTTAATTTAGAAGTTATTCGAGCTGTTCCGGGCATCCACAGTCCAGTTGGGGAGTTGAAAGGAAGGGGTATTTGGGGTTGGGGGTGCCGGCATTACCTTCCCATGGATACCAGTCTGGCTCGGCGTTCTAGATTCCTCTTAAGTTACTAATGCTACTTGTTTTAACAGATTGTTCAAATAATTATAGAAAACCTTGCCATTACCAGTCTGCATCAACAACCATACATAAATTACAATTAGCGATACAAGAACTTAGAAAACATTTTTTTTTTTTTTTTTTTTTTTTTTTTTTTTTTTTAAGTATTAGGGGATCCCCAATCACTCTTCTGCCATGTTCCCACAACGGAAAGTCTAAAACCACTCGTTCAGTTCCGACACAGGTTGATTTACTGTTCCCATCGCGGTGCACACACGACGTATCGCTGAAGTCTGAAGTTTACATTCTTTTAACTAGTTTCACACTTACTTCAAGTGTCCAGGGCCCCACTCTTCATTTCTCGTCCGATTACCGTACGGTCAATTTAATGTCAGTCTTGGTGCGTGGGGTCGACATGCTCCCACTCTGGTCTTGGTCAGTCTCGTCCTGCTCGCGCCACCTCTCAGCATCCTCAGCATCTGGTCTGCTCGCAGTGCGTACAGTCGCTTCGAGGGTCGGGAGATGCGACTCTGTCCGGGCGGCCTGCGAGCTTCGTCTGTTAACCCCCAGGGCGGCACGGAGCAGATCGGCAACTCGCACCCTCCATCTTAACAACACAGTGACAACAATTAGTACGACTACAAGAGATGCACCACCAAAGGTTACATACTTGATAACCACACGTCTACGATAGTGGGTCCTAAGTAATTGAATTGTCCCTTCTAGGGAGTATTCCTTAACACATAGGGAGCCCAGCTGATCATCCAGTCCCTGCAGGACTTTCAGGGTTTCATTAACATCATGTACCAGTAAGCTGCGTTCTTCGCTACTGTACATCCCATCTACTTCCGGGAAAACAATCTTTCCAAAGTCACTCGAATATGTGGAGCTGCCGATAAATCGGGCAGGCACCCTGTAACCGTCAGCAATCAGATCACACCTATCATGCTTCGGTATTTCACCCTCACCTTTCAGGGTGATAGCACTTACATTCGGGTTTGCATCGCGCCCAAAACAATTTAATATAACCTTTGTCTCTTCTGATGTGGCGTAGAGCCAGCGGGTGGGTGTTCTAATGAGAACGGGGAACTGTAGGCCAGATATCAACTTCCTACTACACAATGTTACGTGTTCTTTCATCAATAAATTTACCACACAATTGGGCCGTTTGTAGACGCTTAACAAGGCGTCTGACAACGGGCACACCGTGAGTTTACCAAATTTACATTCCCTTGCAAAGACGTCTGGCGAATAGAGTGAATAAGTCTGTCTGTCTTTGCTAATCACAAGTTTTTGATCTGCCACGTCCCATTTCACCCACTTTGTGAGTGAGGGGTCGTAGACGGGATAAGCTATCACATTGAAAATTTCAAACAACTGATTATCATTTTTCAGGGGTAGCCTAATCAATACCCTCAATTGAGATTTCGTTACATATGCCTGGATTGTAGCAATTTTGTAGAAATTATGGAGATTCTCTAGTTTTACATCTAAAAACAACTTCTCTGGGGGTGGTATTACACTCTCCACGGAAGTCAGGACCTTCAAGAACTGATGGGGAGGCAACAGGTTACTAGTCATTCTTCCGGCCGCTAAATCCTCAATGGCCAGGTGAAGCCGGGTCATTTTCTGGACAGCTAAATTTATGGCATCTTTAACTTCCGCAAGGGCGGTGCTCAACTTTAAGTATTTCAGAAGCGTTCTCATCTGGTTAGCATGCATAAGTTCTCCTATATAATTACGGGCCATAGTTATGTGCATTACGTGGTGATATTCTTTTAGGGTAGAGATAACTTTGTTTATTGCCCTAGAATGGTTTGAAATTTCTGATTGCATGTTGCCTAAAATGGTTATTTGGTCTTTAGTGTCGTGGAAAAGGTCATCACTTAAATTTTCTATTTCATTTATCCTATTATTGGTGAATTCTAAATCGCTATCTGTTACAGTTCCAAACAGAAATTTTAGTACCTGGCCCCCCACATCAATTAGGCCTCGCCTTTGCCGAGTACTGGGTAATAGGGAAACCAAGTCACTGGTTTGGGTGACATAGTCTGCTACCAGCTGCTGCAAACTTACGTACTCATACCTGAATCCTGCTTCCAATTCACGCACCGGAGAGTGCATGCTCACATTAAGCGATAAGAGGTCTTGGAAAAGCTTATCGTACTGACCCTTTACCCTGGTCAGTAATGTACTTAGTTTCTGGTTCTCCTCTTCTACTTCCGTTAAGTTGTACTGCAGCACTATAGTCCAATGGCTGTCGGTGAGAAGCACATCTCCCTCCTTTTCGAAGACGACACCTCGGTGAAAACCCCAGGCGACTCCCAGAGTAAATAACATGCCAATCAGGCCTATAACAGAGGCAATAATATCTTTAGTACAGTAAGGTTAAAGTTGACACCTCGCCTAATCCCGGCTACGTAGCGACTAAACTACCGCTTATCTACCAAAGATAGATTCAGGAGTCTAACAAAGTCTCCCCACCGCGCAGGTACACGCTTGTTTCTCTTTGGGCGCTGCAACTCATCAGAAGGTCCGGCGACCGCTGCTGGGTCCCTCGGAGCACCTGCTTGAACTTTTACGTCATCAATATCTGGAGGTGGATCACCATTGATCTCTTCTTCCTCCTCGTCATCGTCGTCACCTAACCTGTCATCCTCATCTCGAGGCCTAGGGTCGCTTAGATACTCAGCCTGTTGGGGAGGCACGGAAGCTCTTCCCAAGCAGGGCTTGATCCGGTTTACATGGACTGTCACCTCTCTTTTCCGGATTTTTAACACCACATTCAACGGGGACAGTACTTTAACTATTTTGTACGGTCCGTTCCATAATTTCGACAACTTTTTAACCCGATGCCTACCTATACTAGGCACGTGCAACAGGACCATCTGCCCTTCGTTGTAGTTCACTTCGCGAGCCTTCTTGTTGTATTGCTTCTCATAACGGCTGCGAGCTGCGATCTTCCGTTTCTCGGCAATTTCAAACGTTTCTCTGAGCTTACTTCGCAGGGTTTCCACATGATCATTGTAAAGATCATCGCTTTCAGTGATGGTCAGGTCAGCCTCCATGGGCATTTCCATCTTCCGACCAAAAACCATTTCAAACGGGGAAAACCCTGTCGACTCATGACCTTGGGAGTTGTATGCCATCGTGACGTAAGGGAGGTACTCATCCCAATCGGTCTGATGCCGATTTACAAAATGGCTCAACATACGCGCAATAGTCGAGTGCACTCTTTCTAAACGGCCGTTCGACTGAGGGTGGAATCCTGTAGTCTGTATCTTACGAACATGTAAGAACTTACAGAGCTGACTGATTAGATCAGAGGTAAAGTTCGCACCCTGGTCGGTAATAAGGATCTTTGGTACGCCAAACTTGGTTATCACACGCTGTACGAGTGCCCGCGCGACACTTTCTGCCGTTTGATCAGGTAACGGAATAAATTCGCAATATCGCGAGAAATGATCCATTACGCTTAAAATATACACGTTACGAGACTCACTAAGGGGCAACGGTCCCACTATGTCGGCTGCGATTACTTCAAATGGTTCTCGGGGTTCGTTGAAAACTTCTCCTAGGGGTGCTTTGGTTTTTCCATAGTTTGTCCGCTGACTACAACTACGACACGTCCTAACGTAATCCAGTACGTCCTTATCCATCTTTCTCCACCAAAATTTCTGTCGTACCCGTTCCAATGTCTTTGCTACCCCGGCGTGTCCGGCGGTAGGCAAGTCATGATTCAACCGAATAACTTCCGGTACTAGGGATGCCGGTACTACGATCTTCTGCTCACCCGAACTCAGACGGTACAGGATCTTCTCCGGACTCATGCGAAAGCTCTTAGCCTGGCGCAAACCTTGCACTACTGGATCTTCTCGTTGTCGCGTCCTTAGTACGTCAAGGTCAACAATGGGGAGCACATCCTTTCTAATCGCTTGTACCGTCCGGCTGAGGCCATCTGCGTTGCTGTGCTTTTTACCGGCTTTGTGTTCTACGGTAAAATCGAATTCTGCTAACCTTAACGACCATCTCATCAGTCTACTGCTAGGGTCTTTAAGTGAAAGCATCCACTTTAGAGCAGCATGATCAGTAATGACTTTAAAAGGGCGGCCCAATAGGTAGCACCTGAAATACTTGGTACTCCAGACCAAGCTAAGCAGCTCACGCTCAGTGGTCGAGTAATTCTTTTCTGCCGGAAACAACGTCCTGGAGCAGTAGGCTACAGGGTGTTCCTCTCCATCTATCTCCTGCGATAGAACAGCTCCCAAGGCAAACATACTCGCATCCGTGGCCAATATAAAAGGTTTATTAAAGTCCGGGTACACTAGCACAGGTGCTGAGATCAATTTTTGTTTCAGCTGATCAAAGGCCTCCTGGCATTCGGGCGTCCATACAAATTCGTGGCCCTGTTTTGTTAATTCAAAAAGTGGCCGACCGATTGTAGCATAGCTGTCGATAAAACGGCGATAGTAACCAGAGAGGCCTAAGAATGACCTGACGTCTGTAACGGTCTTCGGCGCAGGAAAATCGCGCACAGCATTAACTTTGCCCGGATCCGGTCCTACCCCTCTCTTTGTTATAACGTGGCCAAGATAATTTACTTCGTCAACCGCAAAATTACACTTACTCAATTGAACCGTCAAATTTACCCCCTCCAATTTAGAGAATACCTCTCTTATGGCTTCCAGGTGAGAAGGCAGGTCTTTGGAGAATAGAACTATATCATCCAAATAGACAAGGCATTTTTCACCCTTCAACCCCATTAAAACCGAGTCCATTAATCTTTGAAAGGTAGCGGGGGCGGTGCTTAACCCAAACGGCATGCGTTGGTACTCATAGTGCCCTCCCGGCACATTGAAGGCGGTCTTGGGCCTACTCTCTTCGTCGACTTGGATCTGGTGGTACCCTGACCGAAGGTCTAAAGTGGTGAAAACCGTACAGCCACCCAACGAATCTAGGGTCTCCGTGATATTAGGGAGAGGGTACACATCGGGGGTAGTTACGGCGTTCAACCCCCTGTAATCAACGCAGAATCTCATCTTGGGTGTACCGTCCGGGGACTTTTTAGGCACTAGTACTACTGGCGAAGCCCATGGGCTCTGGCTAGGGACAATTATGCCCTTATCCAGCTGGTCTTGGATGAGACTGTCGAGCGTGGCCTTGTGATGGTGTGGTACGCGGTAGGCTTTCTTATAGATGGGCGCAACGTCCCCAGTTCGGATTATATGTTTGACAGCAGACGTACAACCAAGGGGTTGGTTGTCTCTGCAATCTAAAACATGGCCGAACTCTAGGAGGGTGGCTTTCAACTGAGCCCGTTCTTCTAATGAGAGATGGGCCAGCTTTGCATCTATGCACGCCTCCAACTCCGCCTCATCACACCGTTCAACTCTTCCGACTCTTACCTCCGCTACTTTATGGTTCAATATAACCTTATCCTTAATAAGTCGTGCTAAATTTAACTTCCCCTCCTCATTCAAATGCAGTCCGTGCCTCGTATACCAGCGTCGGTTTAGTTTTCCTTTTAAATCCAAGAAATCAATTTTTCCCTTACTTTGCTTCGTTAAATTTTGAACGATGGCCTTGAGGAGGCCATTCGCGTCACTCAGTTCAGCCTTAAGATCCGTGTCATAGCGATCAAATATGGAGAGCACGATGACATTGGCTTTCCATCCCGCCGGCAAGGTTACAAAAGCCTGCTGCAAGGTCAACGGATAAGGCATCGACTTATCTACATCATTTGTTCCTCCTATTACAACTACTGAGTCATTGGAAGTCAATTTGTTTAGCAAATTGCCTAATCTTGATGTTACGTGTTTCAATTTACCGTTAGGCAAAAAAAAAACTTCTACTTCAACGTTTCCGGGCAGTCTCTCTGATAAAATACTCTGCAGGCCCCTACCATGGCTGTCGGCTAAAATTACCAATTTACGCCGATTAGAATGTTCATTCTCCACAGGATCAATATCACTAACAAGGGTCCCTAGTTTTAAATTTTTCACCAACGTGACTTCCTCAGCGCTCACATTCACGGTCTTGATCCAACAACAATTTTGTTTTATTTTTGTTAAAGTCCGGGCTATGTAGACGCCATGCATTATAAACTCACCGGGCTCAATCATCACTTCTGCGCCTTCCAACTCGTTTAGTTTTGTGGTAAGGCGACTAATTTTGACACGAACAACTTTTTCACAACGTGGTGGGATTTTGACCTCGTTGCAACAAAACACATAACGCTGTGGCTTCGGCTGCTCGCTTCCGGAAGCACTGCGGTTGGGGTCCGGCACGGTTTCCCCTTTTCTTATGCGGTTCAGCCAAATGTCTTTTCCCGATAACCTGAGCACGCCGCGTTCTATACTAATCTCTCCGTTCCCTTGACCTAACATATCACAGCCCAGCACCGCTAAATAGCCTTTTGGCAGATTTCCCACTACAAAATCTCCTGGTACTTGAACTCCCGGTTTTAGGTTCAAGGCTACTCGCTGGCGACCATATGTTTTTAGTACCTTCCCAGAGATTCCTCTTAATACTACATCTGTTTTTAAAAGGTCGGCGGAGGAGGCTCCACGCTTCAATAAGGACACCTGCGCTCCTGTATCGATTAAAACTTTACCCTCCGCATTTTCAATCCGACCAATTGCCACTAACTCGTCAACAAGTTCACGAACTACAGGCACTACTCTTATATCCTTTTGGGCGGTAACATTTTTTTTTGCGTTGTACCTGATCACTAATCTCGCCTTCGGAAGCTGTCGGTTGACAGCATCCTTTACTTGCGGGGTGTCATGGCGGCGCTCCCACTTACCCCGGCCTCGTTTCCCGAACGAGGGCCGTTTGCGTTCAGCCTAACATGACAATCTCGCTGTATGTGGCCTACTTTATTACAGCGCCAGCATGCTAGCCTATCAAGGGGCGGCCTTTTCCTATTTTTACATTCTCTCGACATATGCCCTTTTTCGTGACAGTTGTAACAAGTTACGTCAGCCTCCCGAGTTGTTTGGAATATTTTTCTATCTGATTGAGGGTGTGCAGCGTCGCTCGTTGGCCTACGCCTTACAGGTGTGTAAGCTAGGTCCGGCTCCATCACGTCGTGGTCCCTGTGCACATTGCGCTGTTCTACTGACCGGTAACGTCCCGCTTCTGCCTTTCGACCTAGTTTCCGTAGCTGCTCGATTGATGTAACATCAAACAAGGCTAACCTATCTTGTAGTTGGGAATTTAGATTGTGATACATTTGCCGCAGCCTGGTTTCTTCGGGCACATTGGTGGCCAGTCGCCCGTACAACCCTTCCATCGCCGCAATGAAGAGATCGATTGACTCGGTCTCCCCTTGCATGCGATTAAAAATCTCCCGCTGCAACCGGATGTCATGGTTGGGCGGCTGGAAGACTACTTCTAAGTCCTGACACAACTCTTCCCAGGTATTTATCCGGCCTATTGTGGATCGATACCACACTAGGGCTGATCCTGAGAACAAATCCACAGCGGACTCAAAAAGTTCGGTAGGAGTCACGCCCCTAGCTCTTCGGAGTTCTTCAACGCGTTGTAGGAATGCCCCCACGCTTTGTGACCTTCCGTCAAACATCAACCCCCATTTATAGACAGGCACGGCTCGGGTGCGTTGATACGAGTCGTGTGGCGTCGGTGGTATAGCGCTTGAACTGACCAGCGGTGCGTGTTGGTCAGCCGGGCTTGGTGCTGAGTTTTCCACATTGGCTCGACTCGCCGCCACGGGCGCGGTTACACGAGGCGGGTGCATTTGGTCAACTGCCGGCTCACTATCCATCAATTTCCCATCATTCTCACTCCTATCTTCCACCGCGCCCTTTTGCTCGGTAGCGGCATCACAAAAGCGTTTCGTCTCGTTTAATAAGTTTCGCTGGCGTTCCTCATCCGCCTCGGTTGCTACTGGGATACGTTGAATCCTGAGGTAGTTATGCCATAAACGGGCCTGAAGCCGCTGGCCTTCCGTATCAGTATAGTCTCCCTCGTACTCGTCGATGGAGGTGGATAATCGATTCAGCTTGGCCTCGCAGGCCTCTAACTCCTCTTCCACGTCCAGAGATGCCAAAACAGCCGGGTCAACGGGCATGTTGGCTTTGACACATTTAGTCAACCGTTTCCGTAAGTCCTCTGCACTACCGGTAGTAAGTTGACCGCGGATTTTCAATTCGTATTGATTTTCTTCTTTTATCAAAAAGTAGGGATTCATGTTGATGGCCGATACTAGATTCCGAAGCGAAAAAGAACAAAACATCTACCGAACAGGCTAATCAATGTAATTATTTCCTTCAAATTACAAAACGAGGTATATTCCCTAAGTCCCCATCAATAAAAAAAATAAAGAAGATGAATTTATAAATCCCAATTAATTATTACTGCGTCCGTCGGGGGCTCACACAACAAAGTCCGTACGTTGTCGGGTTTTAAGAGAAAATAATTAAAAATGAAAAAAAAAATTTAAAGTCCAATTAAAAGTTTACTAGGATGCTGTTAAGATTCCCAGCGCGAATTCCCAAAGTCCCATCGCGGCAAAAGTCTAATTAAATCCACATATTTAAATCTCAAAAGATCACAAGCCGTCTGTTAAAGATTTAAGGAAATTCCCACTTTTCTGAAAATTCGGCTAAGTCCTTAGCCCAAAAACACGATTATTTCCGAAAATTGGAATTGCACTATTCTTCCCCGCATACTAGGTGCGTCTACGTTGAATTATTCTAAGTCCAATCAATTTTCGTCGTTATACTAGGATTTATCTTCTTACAAAAGTTTACAAGTCAAACCAGATACAATTAATTAATTATGGTACTTAATTCCTAAGGAGATCGGAGTTAATTGGGCCCTTTGACCTGATAGCAGAAGTAAGCCGGTGAAACTGACCTTTTAGCTACTTACTATTTCTTTTTTTTCAATATTTACTTGCAATATTAAATTACATTAATTTTAAATCAATTTAATCAAGTTTTCACAATATAAGATCAATCTATAGTTATTATTTTTTTTTCAATTGATTCCAATCAATGGCTTACTTCCACTAACGCCCAGGCGTTATCCAACTCACTCATAGGCCTCCTACTTAATTTAGTTATGTCGTCAATTCCACATGCAAATAAGACTAGGTTAATTTTAAAGAAGCTTCTAATGATTAGGTTATTGTATTAATATATTCTATAAACGCTTATTCCTTAATGATTTTATATTTTCAAACAACTGTTTCGCTATTGGTCACCATCACATTACAATGTATAGCTTAAGATCGGTAGCCCCCTTCTATCTATAAGTAGTGCCGTCGCTGACCGTATTTTTACAGAGTCAACAATGAAACGTATCTCATGCGCAGTTACACAGCCACCTCGAGCGTCACTTTCGCTCAACAACCACGGCCATCTCGATGCGTAGTCTAATTCTGTTATTAGCTATTACAGTTGAAATTAAAATAATGTAACTCACAAATTAATACTCCCCCGGTCTCCAGCAATAATTATAAGTTAATATACCGTTATAATTTTTCCTCTCTCTCTCTAACAAAACTCTTATAGTAAATAATTTTACACTACCTATTCCGTAATGTTCATTCACAAATCACGCCATTATGACGCGCACTTTACTCTAACAATGCGGAGAGGGGGGGGGGGTCAGAACTTCTAACGTGGTTAATGGCCGCCAGTAATTTCTATTACAATTATTCTAATTATTCCAAAACTCTCTAATAAATTGAAAATTAAATCTTTACTGTACGGGATACAAAGAAATGTTTGTAAAATTACGTTGCAGTCTATTAAAGTGAAATGAAGTTTAAAAAGTTTAAAAGTTTAGAGACTAATGCTGCGTTTATTAATTTAATCACTTACCTCGCATGTTGGTGACGTTCTTGCAGTCTGTACCAACCCCACACCTGACACCAGATGTGATCTGCCGCCGACCTGTAGTTTGCCCAGTGGGAGACAAAAGAAGGGATCTTCGTTCTTGAGTTCGCGGCGAGGAAAGGTCGAACTTTAGAAATAAAACAGCGAAGTCGGAATAAAATCTTACTTGTTTAATTTCGAACGTTTGTGATTAGAGATTTAGATTAAGATAACAAAAGATTAAAACTAATTGAATTAAAAATTAACACATGATTGAAAATTTAGAATTTGGCTCTAGAACAATAGAATTAGAGAATTGTAGAGAGAGGAGCCGAATTATGATCTACCGCATCCCGAACCAATTTTACGACTCCCTGCTCTAAGATCGCCTCCAGTGATGCCCCTTCCCTTCTCTCTTGGCCCCCGACCAATCAGAGCGCCAGTTCTTCCCTGGTGGTTGTCCATCAGGTGCTGCCGCCAACGATTCACCCAGTAATTAACAAAACTACATGGTACTTTGGACGGCTCGAGGCCTGCGTTGAACACAGCTCTTCGCTGATGTCAGCGGATTCCTTACACGTGTCTGCGGCAACACCAGGTCGTCGGTAGCTTTAGTTTAATGCACCTGCAGGCTGTGGAAAATTCCCTGTCCCCTTCCTCTGAAGTCGGCTCAGCGCCTATATTTCGCTATATTATTCCGGATGGCACTTAATGTGTACGGTGGCATTATTACACCTTGTGGAGGTCTTGACTTCCATTCTAAATAGTGATTAGAAGTAGTCACTAAATTAATGTTATGTAAATTTTCGCAGAATTCTCAGTTTAATATTAGTTTAAATTAATTTATTTGTTGAAGCTTTGGGGCGTTAACACCGAGGTGTCACAGTAGTATGTGTTTTAAACAGTATTTATAAGTTTGTTATGTTTAATTTATTTCTTTATAGGCCTTGAGATAAGTTTGAGTTGTGAAACCATAACACAATGTATAACAATTGGAATAAAAATACCGAGCATTGATATCTCTATAGTGAGAAAACTAATCGGTGCTTTGTGAAAGTCAGCAACAAAAACTGCACCAACAACAGCACCAAAGCGTGTTGATGTTGAGTGTTTCAATTGTAAAATGTTTACCTCCCTAGCACAAAGTAAACACTTTACGTTCACAAAAGTATTGCTCCTTTCAACGCCGTTGGCTGCCTCAAACTGAACATGAACTATGTATATTTTACTTCCATATTTGTAGTTACAAACAATACAATTCACCTGGAACATATAAATAAACTGGAATAAGAAAGAAAATGATATTGGAGTGTAAACTTGCGTACTTTATACCAGGCCGCACTTTAAAATTTAAACACATTTGACCTAACTTTAATTATTTCAATTTAAACATTGGAGCATAAATTTATTTTCAAGACCGTTTACATGTCTCTAGTTATGTTATTGTTAAAACGGACGTCCTACCAGGCTTAGCCCTGATGGTGGTTTTTTTCTTAAAATTATATTTATTAATACATTTTAATGCTCATTGTAAAGGTTACAAACAATTGAATTTAATTATATTACGAAGTACTGGGATTACGGAAATTTGCAATCATTAAATTTTTAATTCCAGAAATTCCCCAAACACATGCTTTCATACAGACATCCTTGACACTTTAAAAAACTAATCGCATAGGTTCCTCTTGGTCCAGGTAAAAGGCCACAGCGTGCGATTGCTGTCGTGTGTGCACGGCCTCTTTCTATGCGATTCGCGGGTCGTTCGACAATCAATCGCATCGGTTTATTTATCCGTAACTCGTTCGTAAAATTAACATTTAAAGTATGGTAGATACCGGGCCACTAGCGGATGATTCCGAAAAATATTTGAACTTTAACACAAAAGTATATACTTAAATAATCATTGTTTATCCTACTGATTGCTTTTAAAACTGTTACAATCATGAATGGTTTTAATAGATTTAAATTTAAGGATTCATTGTCCATACAGTGTAGGCACCACTCTTTCTTATATGTTTCGTGCACGTCAATGCATTACAATTACACTCTGTTTTAATTTGATTTCATCCTATTAGATTTGATTAAGTGGTATCGTGGACTGTAATGTTACTATCGTCGCATAAGCTATAACAATATCTGATTCATAATCTGCAGAAAACAATTACTGACTAAAGTTGATGAGGAATTGTTTACCATTACTTTCGCGAAAATGTAAAAAATGTATTGCAAATAATACCACGATATATTCATAAAATCGGATCATCATAGAGTGTTTTTACTAAGGAATGGGAGTACTTTTAAACCTCTTTCTTAGTTTTATTGAGAAATAAGAACTATTTTACCTTGTTCTTTCTATAAACATTATTTATAAACATGTAGTACCAAGCCCAGCTGGTATTACTAAAACAAAAATAAATCAAACAATTATCCGATCGAACTTGATAATGTAATTATTTAAATAAATAGTAGCAATTTAAAACGTATATAGTACTATTGGAACCAGGGTTTTAAAAGGTTTTAAATAGGTGAAGCAAAAAAATATTGCAAATAAAATGTCACAACGGCGTTTTACCATGAATTCAACTAAAATTGCCACTAATTCCATTTGGAAGTGCATGAATGGGATTGTGTTAAACCGCTGTGTATTCGTCTGTGATAATTTGTGTTTTGGTCACTGAATGTGAGGGTTTTATCGTGACAGCGACATACAACAGTATTGTCATGCAGTGCACGAGTAGTATCTTCTAACGAAATTGCTACAATTAGAATTTCAGCAGATATTAATGGTGATATTGACCATTCTAATTTATTCTTAAAACTTAAAAAATTCTTTTAATTTTATGAAATTAAAGTTTTGTCTTCACAAATATAAAATATATATTACGTATTAGCAATGTAGCCTCGAAAAGTGTTTGGTAAATATGTATATAATTATAAACCTTTTAACACTTTTTTAACTTTTTATTTTCATAATATGTACATTTCGAGTACTGGTAATTCACCTTCAGGTACAAAGGTTAATTTAAATTATGAAAATAAATAATTAAAAACCAAATTGTCATGTGTTTTTTCACTACCTTGGTGTCTAAATTTGTTTTATTTATTTTATGTGTGATCAATGTATATTGTTTAAAAGTCTATTGAATAGTAAATTTTTTGTTAGACAATCTTTGTAATTTAATCATATATTATGATTAATTTTGGCATTTTTGTAAATTTCAAAATGTTCTAAAGTAGACAATAGGCGCCTTTTTTTGTTTTTGTGTAAAATTTCAAGATTGTTTTCGATGTTATTGTATGTAAATAACACCGGCCATACTACGTGTCTATAGCAAAATTCAGAATAAATAAATTATAACGAAACGTCTGTCAAGTTATAAATAGCATCGAGTTCTAATTTCATAAAAAAGTTAATTATAGCAGTGATAGGCAAGTCAAATTTAAACAAACTTACATTTGTCTCCTAAATTATTAATCATTCTATAGTAACTTTCCATTACTACTTCTCTAGTTAGGACTTTAGTTAAACATAGTATACTTAATATTTCTACAAAAAAGAAGTTTTACATGTAGGGCCACATACATACGTAACTATATATTATGACGTAGAAGTAATCCACACCACTCGTATATAAATAGGAATTATCATACGTTGTTTACTATTATACAATAAGTATACTGCAATGTTCTCGATATTGTTTAGATGAATTATAAATACACTTATAAAAAGTTGAATCTTATTTCAATATTTTTATATGAGTATAATTATGATTAATTGGCAATATGACACAATAAAAATATGCTCCCCCACGTTCTGTTTAAAAATGTATAAAGTCAGAATAAAAATTAAAAATTTTGAACCCATTTCATTTTTGATATTTCCTGCGCACAGACAAGAAATTATCCAAAAAAAAAGATTTACATCTTCCCAACAGACAAAATACAAAGTAATTTTTTCCAGTCTTTAGAGTGATAGGCTACAAATGCTCCCAACCAAATCCCATGTATAGTCAATCCAAATAGTTTTTATAGTCAAGCACCGACATAAAACTATTTTTTTTTTTAATCTAGTAACGAAATATTGAAGTCTACAGATATATTGAACTGATCCCAAGATATCTTGCCCCACTATAAATTCGCATTTTTAGGAATTGAATTAGGTTTCATAGTATTGTTTAAATAATAAGAATCTACAGAAAAACGTCAAAACTTTGAGAAATGTAGACACAGAACGTGTTTAATAAGTTTTAAAATGTTACAACTTTTACAATTAAATGTTATATTTATTTATTAATATATTATGTTATTCAATATATTATAATATGTTATATACAATTTATTAATATATTAACGTTTTGTATAGTATTAAAATTAAATGACCAAATATTGGTTTATTAAATAGTTAAACAGCTTTACTTCTGCTCCTATTTATGATTTCTGAAGCATAAATTTGATCTGGTTTAATCAACTATTCTTGATTATAAGAATTATTATGTACATGTTGATTTGGTTTTGTCGGAAACTCAAGAAGTTTAGGATATTGAGAAGGTTAATCAAACGAAGGTATATTCAGTGAGGACGTACTTGAAGCTGACTTCGATCGTCCACTCTATCTCAATAGAACCAATTTATACCCTTCTTCTCTGACTGCCTATACTTGTACCTTTAGTAGTTATTCTGCAATACTCAGGTATTCTATAAATCTCAGTTCTTTCTCTAGAATCCCGCTGAGACACAGGAGAACTGGAGATTTTACTATCCACCTGAAATATCAAAAGGCTTGTGACGCTCAGCCATTTACATTCCCCAATTAAAAATAAACACTATATATACTAACAAAACCTATGATTTTAAGTGTACATAAAAAATAAAAAACATGATTGATCTAGACGCAATATTGTGAGCAATATTAACGCGCACCGAATTAAGGAGATTATATACGCAAAGCCAATACTTATCTATAACATTATATCAGTCTCAATATTTTCATTTCGTTGATGATTATTATATGTTATTTTATTATTACATAGTATAAATAATCATAAATTTCGATCATATAGTTTTGACTAACCGTGAAAAAATAAAACATATGCACCAGTGAAAACCATAGAAAACTCATGGTCGTGGTTACTATATTCAAAGTAATAGGTGTGTGTAAAACTGTTCTGCACTTATCCTAAAATGGCCGTTTGGCTTTGAATTATCAGTAACGTTATCATCACACTTTTGAATCCTCACTAAATCTCTCTTATATTGCAGAAGAGGTGGAATCCCTGTACAGCAATGTTCCATTCAGATAGTTACAAAACGGCTATTCTGAATAGCTTCATTTGCATGTTAACCCAATGGAGCTGCCAACCTGGCTACAATAGCAGTTTCATGCTAAATGTGGTTGCTCACTATTCAACTCTGTAATTTATTCAGGTAATGAAGAAAGCAAATTTTGAATTTATACATATTTACAAACAACTACGCACACAGATATAAACATATATCAACATAAAATTACATTCACTTCTACTATACACTATACAATTACGGTCAGTTGTTTACTCACTTCGCATAAATCAGCAAAGTTGTCATTAATTCATGCTATTAATTAGGTTTATAGTCTACTCAATGGCTCAGTGATTTTCAGTCATAATAAACAGTAATACAGAAGCTAGGGATTTTAGCAATTTTATCAATTTTTAAGTACATCTAATATACCAAAAACCTGTTTTATTCCCTGTAAGATCAACGTTTTGAATTGGATTTTTGGGTAAAACCTACTGTATATATTTATCCAAAGATGATTTTATCTACATGTTGCTCGTGGTGTGTAATCTAAATAAAACTTCCAAAACTTGTGCCCATGAAGATAGGCTTAAAAGAGATCGGTCTCTACTTGAAAAAACTTTTTTATAAATAAATAAAACCACAATTGGTAAAACATATATATCACTTACATTATCACTCATAATTTATCGAAAGTAAGGGCAAAATATGTGTTTATTAATTGTGAGAAAAGCTGTGCCAGCCACAAGCGAAGCTACTTGTAAAATAACGCTCAGTAAATGAAACTATTTAAGTGAAGGGTATAAGATTTATATTCATTCTAAAACGTAGTGTCAGAACACTCATAAATCTTGGGGAATAAAATCTAAATTAAAATAAGTCATCAATTTTAATACTAAATTTATTTTAATACCGTAGCATTATTTAAAACATAATTTTCTAGAGTTTTAATGAATACGAGTCGAATTCTACACATTTAACTCAAATGCTATTAAAAATCAAACGAAAAAATTCTTTAAGCAGTGAACCTGTTGTTTCACTGGATTGCTATAAAATATAATCTTCTCTCCTCGATTTGAATGATTATGTGGTACTCAAACCCTCATAACAAAATTCAAAGAAACATTTAGCGTTAAGTTCCTATTAATGATACATTGCAATGGAAAAGTAACTAGTGATGTAAACTAGGAAGATTAGTTTTGTCATGTCTAGTAAAACGAGAACTGAATAAAATATATGTCAGGCAGATATTTCGTTGAATTCGCCCAGCTAGGGTATGCCCTACACTTTGGCGGATTGTGATGCAAGGGTTTTGAATCTGCCTTATTTTAGGCTCATATTTTACAAATTGAAAAATATTTTGATGTGATTTTATTTCATTAAACGTTTATATAGGCACGTAAAGTATCAAAAGCTTTGTTACATTCAAATTAAGCTATATATTATGTGTTAATTTCCCATATCAAAGTTATGTTAACCCTTCATAAAATCAACATATGCATTTTCACGAAAAATTTACTTTTTATGTGCGTGGATTGGATGTTAAGGTTTTTGAAACTGCATTTTTACTAAAAGTCCTAAATCCCTAAGTTCTATGAAGTCTCCGTCATTGAGTGAAAATGCTAGATGTTGCTCTTGAACTTAGTAGATGCTCTACTAGGACGAACAACACTGAACGGTCCAAAGAATTTAAATATAGCTAGTAACATTGTAATTACCAAACCAATCGATGCTTTGAGTTTCATGCGTCCCAGAAAGTTCTATTCACCCATGAAATAATACCTGCACTAACTTTTGATTGCAGTATAAAAAGTGTTTACTTTGAAAATAGCAATGCTTCAATAGCGAAGTATTTTGCTAACTCATTTAGGATTTATAAATTTAATTCAAGTACCAGATGAGGTAAGGGTGATTGCTGAAGATGTTATCTTTGCTTCATAACAAAAGCTCCAGTCCAACTTTCCGGTATTGTGCAAGTTGTCCGTAGCTAAACAATAGTTTCGGGTATAGGTGTAGTTTCATCCACCCTACGCCGGAAACTTATTAGAAGTAATTTTTATTTTTTAGTTAAACAATTATAATTATTGAAACGTATTTAATGTTTGGATCATTAAAATCTAGGCCACAAGAGTAATTTGCAGACAAGAGTGAAATTAAATCATGAATAACCTTAAAATCAACGGGTAGTCTTCCCAAGTTTATTCAAAACTGTTATTATAAAAAACACAATGTATTTCATGTTCCTTTCTTTATAGCTTATCTGCGAGATTTTTATTCTCTTCCACTCCAATCACTTAAGGAAAGAGTATAGAAAAATCCATACCCGCTATAAACTATTATGAAAATAGTTATATTTAACGTGGTTTGAAAGGAGTAGTCTTTTCAACTTTGATTTTGATGCTGTAATATCAATACAAACTTTATGATAAAAATATGTGATTATTCACAAAATATTGTATAAACTATACATTGTTCTGAAGTAAGTATTTTTACGAGAAGACAATATGTACTTCATCTTCTTTTTATTATATAATTAATGGGTGCACAACAAAGTATCTCTCTATTCCTAAAGAAGTTTGAGAAGAAGTGAGCTAATGTCCTTTAACGCACGCTATATCATCATTTCATTCAATTTCTATAGTACCGTAACTGTTTTACAGGAAACACGTCTCACGGTTTAGTTGAGAACATCTCGTACTTTTTCCTAGAAATAACCATAACCACCTTCAAATCATAATTAAAACATATGGGAACACAGTTTTGTTTAATCTGCTTAGTAATTAAATACAACACTTCAGCAACATGAGTATATATAACAAATATATTGATGCTATATCATTATTATTGTACTAAAGGTTTTATGTTTTAGTTTTGTTTAGTAAGATTTTTCGTTAAATAAGTTTCTACAGTTATTTCTATTCTATTTCTACAGAAATGTAACATACACGTGACACAGAGTTTGCATCCTAGTTTGGAAGAAGTTCTTTAAGAATCATGAACCGTCTTAGCCATGTTATATTTGTAACGCTACCATGTTAATTTAAACAAATCAAGGTTATCGTTACATTTCAACATACACACTTATTGTTAATGTTAACACAATGTCATGAGAAAGAAACGGCTATGTCTGAGATCATGGGCTGATGTTCCATAATAAATTGTGTCTTACAAGAGTCCTACATCTGTAACCATTATTCCGTAAAATGTATTCACACTATAATGATTAACTATTACAGATATACTCTTCTAATAGGAGTATAAACTATTACAGATATACTCTTCTTGAAATAGTGTTGTCGGGTTTTCTTTTCAAAACAAATATTTTTGTAATTTCTGAATCTGAACTTATATATATCCACGTAATCGATTCAGAAGTTTACAAAAATATTTGTTTTGAAAAGTAAAAAAGACAACACTATTTCAACAGACAAAAGTTTTTTTCGATTTCCCGTGTTGTATTATCTCTTTATCCCGTATCTTACTGGATCTAGTTCTCTGGTATTACTTAAATACTTTGGAAATTCGTAATATTAAGAATAATATGCGTCAGTTGTTTTATTTTTATGTCATTCTGAAGAGAAAGAGAAACCTATCTCTCTTTCTATTAATTTATACTAACGTTGATTAATTCCTTGTACATGCTTTTAACTATTATCAAGGTTTTTGTTTCCGGACTGTATATTTTTAAATCCAGAAATTGTTCTATTTTGATGATTTAAAAATTTGATAGGTATTCACAGGATTAAATTGACTCTAGATCAAAACAAAAGTAGCCTTCAACTAGATAGGATCCAAAACTATTAGGATTTATTAGCAAATGTGACTAACGTTGAAACCAAAACTTAACACAAGAGATTTCTATGTTACAAAACAGGAAATCCCATAAAAGAAATTCACATTTGAATGTATTTTTTGTTCAAAATCATAACTTTAATAGCAAATCAGCTCTTTTAAAGACTAAAATAATTATATTGAATTTGTAATATGTATTTATGTATATATATATATTATAATTATCCACCGAAAGACTGTTAACATACGAGTCGTATTTAAACAAAACTGTTAGTTTTGTTTTATTTACAAAGACAGCGTTACAATCAGGTAGAATCAGCCTGAGGTTGTATTGTAAACAGTCAGCTAAAGCGCCAGCCTCCGGTAGTCAAGACAACTTGCTTGATTGTCTCTTTGTGTATAAACAATCTACAGATGGATGACAAGATATTGTTTCATTATGCAGGTTCTAGACATGATTTAGGATTTTAAGATTATTTTATAGACTCCTTTTGAGATAAAATTTATTTCCAGTGTCATATAAGATATCTTAAGCTAACCTATTTGACACTACCCAATAGAGTATTTACTACCAAATAAATAATGAATTCAATCGACCTTTAGTTTTTATTCAACTACGAAAAGTAAATCAGCCAAAGATTTTGACTTGATTTTTTTGAAATCGGTAGATTCATTTTTTTAACAAACCATTTGGTTGTCGACAATTCTTGTTTTGATAGAGATTGAAACAGGAGAGTACCTAAAAGGTAAAAAATAAAAAATTTTTGATAATTTCAAACGCTTAAAATTGTCAGATTTGTTGATATGTATAAAATCAGCGTATTCTAACCATATATAAATGAAGAAAGTTAATACAGCAATTTAGATGAGATTTCAAAAAATAAACACTATGGAACTAAAATACACTAGACGATTTATAAAATCAGGTGTAGAATTAAAAAAATTTGTATCAATTTTCGATCCAAGTAATATGATGATTTCCCGGTTGAGGTTAATGGGTTAAAGCAAGAAACTTTAAATTTGAGGAAGGTAGAAAGCTGAAATCTGAAAAAATACAGCAAAAAACTTATATTTAATGGTTAATCAATTCAATAGGTTTTATAAGTATTAAAGGTGTTACAATTTACAAATTCGTGGCTTGAAGAAAGTTGCAAAGGGAAAGGTGGAGAAACTGGTTAGGATAACTCCTAAAAAGTGCTAATTGAGTACAGCTCTACGAAAGTACACTTGGTGAATACTTAGAAGTCACAACAGCACGAAATCATATCCAAAATTTTAATAAACATTATGCATAAAATTTACGGCTTCAGAAGAGAAAGGGACCTTCAACAACAAGCCTGTACTGTGCTAAAAACCTAACTGTCTACAAAAAAAAGGCCTATATAGAGAAACCAAACAAGAAGTAGGTGAGATGAGAGAGATCTTATCAGTATGTATGGTTTGTAAGGTCAAACTTCACTTGAGAAACAGACACTCATTAGATATGGCCATGGCTCCCTCCAGGATTTAGAAACAAGGACGCTTCTACGAGGAAAACGTAATACACTTGAAATTAATCTTAAAAAAATTAATTAAACTATCTTTATAAACTAAGCTTTGAGTATGAGTGACTTTCTTACCTACCATTTTATTTTTAATATATCTAAATTCACAATACCTCAATGAATAATGAGGCATAGGTAATAAAAATGTAAGTAATTATAAGCTTACTTATGTTTATAGACTGTATTTTTCTCCTAGTTGAAAAATGTTATTATTTGGGTTAGAATGAATTGTCATTGCAATTACACTTAATGTAAAAAAGCACATTACTTATTGGTACTACTTTTACATGAATCGTTATTTCTATAAGTCAAAATCAGGTTAGTGCAAGTCACTCCACGAGTTTTAGCTGCACGGTAGCGATATTTACACAATTCTGCGTGGAGATCCTCCACCAATTCTAGGCATCTCGAGTTAATATACGGTAAGCAAAGTTATTGCAACTATTTCTTTAGAGCAACTAGTGGAATGGTTCGACATACCATTCGCCTTCCACACCTTCCCTATACTTCGCTAAGTTGTATAGGTTATATCATTAATACAGTTTTGGCTCTCTGCCGTTACCAATAAATCGTGGAATAAATTTAGTAGGTCATCCATCTGGTTTCGCCGAATGAGCAAACAAGCACAAACGAGGCATCCGATCCAGCAATAATCCATACGAAAATATGGCACATGATTTACTGTACCTCGGGGTGGCATTGGTGTACATTTATTGTTTCCATTTATTCGATAACCACAAATTCGCACACCCTCACTAGAGTAAATACATGTAAATGTGCTTTAATAGTTTAACTATTGTTTTTTAGCTGTATAAGAATAGTTTAGGAACTATTGTTTATATTTATTAACAGGACGTCAACATCACGCTGTCATGTAAACCACCGAACATATTAATACAGGTATTAGGTAAAAAACATATTTACATAATGGCAAATAAAATACAATTTTCGATAGGGCAATAGGTTTTGTTATACTACCAAGCCATTTATATATTTTTTCAAATAATAATAGGCAGAATATACTATATATTATAGAAAATAGAACAACTTTGTTCTTTTACACTAGTTTTTGGCGAGATAATGCCATATAAATGATAAAAGTTTTCTGAAATTCTTGAAATTCTTATATCCGCATCAATTCTCTTAAATTGGAACTTACAGGAAATACTCACTTACTATTGATATAGATCGTAATAATATATAAAATGGACTAACTTATTATTATATACTTAATATTTTTACTATTTTATTACTTTAAATGGTATAAGTATGTGTAAAAATACCGGTTCATTTCCCACTTCAAGCAATGTTGTTCAAATATAATAGGATATCTTTTATGAAATTAAATTAATGTTAATATAAGTATAAGAGCAACACTAACTGTGTAATATACATGCAGTAAATGTCTACTTCGTTCCGTTACTTCGATCCTCTTTAAAGATAACGAATCATTAATTTACCACATGTAGATTTATTACATAAAGAACCATCCTAATGAATGACGTCTTGGTTTTCAAATCTTTTACAGTAGCAGAAATACTTCTGTTTTAAGGATACTATTAATTAGTATTCCAGTTATCTTATGTTTTGCATATTATTGAAAGAAATCATAGTGTTAAGTAATTAATTATATATCTACGTTCTATGTGCAGTCAAAACATGTGTAATTTGCAAGCAATTTTGCAGAGCGATAGATAAGTATTAATCATAGGTTTAATAGGGGATATCTGCTACGCATCTAAGACAAAAAAGTTGGATTTAATAGTCAACAAAGGGGTTTTAAATTTTTCGTACGGGGAGGAATTCAATTCTGTTTTAATAAAGATGGCTCTTAATTTTTTTACTTATTCTCGCATTATGTTAGTCAATAAAAATTACTAACAGTCATAAGTAGATAGGGTAATAAAACAATGCAGTAAAGTGTTACAGCAGAGCAAGTAGTCATAAAGTTAAATGATGAACATGCAACTGCCAAGCCGTTACAGTTATTACAAATTTTATATTATATTACTGTTTAGTTCATTTTGTTTATGACTAAGGAAACACTTAATTAATAAATATTATTTATAGAAATGTATTTGCGTATGTGATCATCGAGGCTATAATACGTCTAAAACTGTTACAATTGATCACAGACACGTTCACAATAAATGCAGTACAATTGGTACTTTCGTTATTTTACAATGGTAATATTGTGAGATCAGATAATTGTCACATCATAGCAGATCATAATTAATTAATACCTTGCAGGCAAAACTATTGATCCAATTAACTATTTCACTGACCTCTACAACTTCACTAACCACACTCGCCCACAGGAACACAATTGGCTGGTATATGAAACATTTGACGGTGGTCTGACTATGTCTCAATATAATTTTTATTAATTATTTTCTTTCATTTATTTTCATGATTCATCATTATTTTTACTACATTATTTGGCAGGATAAAATATATTAACAGTTCTGTTTTATTTTTAAATGCCTAAAAATAAAAAGTACAACTGTTTGTGTAATTGTTATTTTTACTACACTGTATAGGAATATTTATTTTTTTTATCGCCAATGAGGAATACTTTTATCTGGAGCTAGAATTTTTATTTTACTTTGCGTGCAAAACTAATATTGATTGGGTATAAATGTGGCGAAAGTAAGAAAACTAGTACTATTCCTTTAAAGTATATAAAAAATAATTTTTAGATTTATAGCTGTAAGCTAAAAATGTACAACGTTTACATTATAAATGCAAATGTAAGAAGAACATAAATGCACTGTTTAAATGGATATACAACTAAGTTTCAATAACTAATAATAAAGTGCTAATAACGGGAGAATTGGATTCACAAGCACAATTGATTTAGTATAGTATTTATACAAATTTATTGAAAAGACAAAAATGGCTTTTAGATTTTATAACGTTTAATCGGGTCAGGGATAGTTTATAAAAATATATAACCCTAAGACACCGGATAGAACAGTCGAGAGGGGTAAAATCCAGGGTTCGAAAGGGAGAGGTAGTTTCCAAGTTCAGCTCAGAACCGAATTAATGTGAAACCAAAAGCCGAAGCAAATACAGCACCGATGATCAACCGATCAACATGCTTTCATCATCGCAGACTCGGAAACGAAAGGGAATAAAGGGAAGGCGTCAGCATTTGCTTTAGGATGACTGTTCCACTACCTAAACGTCCCCTAATACGACAGTTGTTAGTTCAACTGAAGCTCGAAAACGAGGAACGCTGGAGCCAACTTACGACAAGCGACCCAGCAGCCAAAAAAGAGAAATGATAACTAAATTAATCTAAACACTAGTTCGCTCGAAATCACACATAGCTCGATTCGAGCTCGAAACTAAGGAACGCTGGTGCCAACGTACGTCAAGCGACCCAGCGGCTTCGAAAAGAATCGATGAACTGAATAAAAACTAAATTCGAACACTAGTTCACTCAAATTCGCGCCTAGCTCGACTCGAGTTCGAAACTAAGGAACGCTGGTGCCAACGTACGTCAAGCGACCCAGCGGCCTCGAAAAGAAACGATTAACTAAATAAAAACTAAATGTAAACACGAGCTCGCTCGGAATCGCGCCTAGCTCATCTAGAGCTCGAAGCGAAGGAACGCCGGTGCCAACGTACGTCAAGCGACCCAGCGGCCTCGAAAAGAAACGATAAAATAAGTAAAACTAAATTAAATTAAACCTAGCCCGAAGCTCAGGAACGCTGGTGCCAACGTACGTCAAGCGACCCAGCGGCCTCGAAAAGAAACGATAAACTAAGTAAAACTAAATTAAATTACGCCTAGCCCGAAGCTCAGGAACGCTGGTGCCAACGTACGTCAAGCGACCCAGCGGCCTCGAAAAGAAACGATAAACTAAGTAAAACTAAATTAAATTACGCCTAGCTCGAAGTTCAGGAACACTGGTGCCAACGTACGTCAAGCAACCAAGTGGCCTCGAAAAGAAACGATAAACTAAAATTAAATTAAATATAAACACTAAACTACGTTCAATCCTAGTCCAAAATTCAGGAACGCTGGTGCCAACGTACGTACGTCAAGCGACCCAGCGACCTCGAAAAGAAACGATAATTAAGTAAAACTAAATTAAATTACGCTTAGCCTGAAGCTCAGGAGCGCTGGTGCCAACGTACGTCAAGCGACCCAGCGGCCTCGAAAAGAAACGATAAATTAAGTAAAACTAAATTAGATTACTCTTAGGCTGAAGCTCAGGAGCGCTGGTGCCAACGTACGTCAAGCGACCCAGCGGCCTCGAAAGAAACGATAAATTAAGTAAAACTTAATTAAATTACGCTTAGCCTGAAGCTCAGGAGCGCTGGTGCCAACGTACGTCAAGCGACCCTGCGGCCTCGAAAAGAAACGATAAATATTAAGCAAAACTAAATTCAAACTCTTCTTTACTAGTAATAGAATCTAATCCTATTCGTACTGATCTATTTTCTTGCTACACTTTTATATCTATAATTATATTCTGTTAGCAGCTTATGTACGTAATGTCATATACTTATCCTATCGTTAGTGACTAGGCAAGTTCAGGTAAAAGCGTGTTTTGGCAGGTAAATAAGTACCTACTTACTTGCACCTTATCGTGGCGTGTGTGGGGGCGGCGACTCCGACTCGACGACTGCGACTGCTAGACACCGACCGAAAGACAGCGACTGAGAGAGCGAGGCAGCCAGGCACAGCGTACTTACGTACCGTAGTACCTGAGGTGTCCGCTGTAAGGCGCTTCAGCCCTTGAAGCGAACTCCGGCGGATGTATCCTGAAACTCTGTGTCTTACCCGGTCGAGCCGGACCTCGTCAGCTGACGTCTCCTGCGTTGATGTTGAGCTACTAGTGTATAATTACTTGTAGGTGAAAGAAGTAAAGATCTTAACATGTCATTAAACTAAAAATAATTCTCCTCTCAAAAAAATAAAAATTCCTTATTTAAACCCCCTATAAAAAATGGCATGTTACAATTTATAGATGCTAAAAATTTACAATGATTTCCATTCTAAATGGAAATGTAAGAAGAACATGAGGAGTTACTGCACTGTTACAGTACCTCGGGCAAGATAGTATTCTAACTCTATATACATAAACTACGCTTTCAGAGTATAATATTCATTGTCACGGTAAATATTACGAATTCAAGTTAAATTAGCTAAACATTAGTAAATCCTTTCACAAGTGGGACTGGGAACTTTTATTTCTGTTTGTCTACCAGTCCGTTTGTTCATACAATATCTCGAAAACACTGTCCTATAGACTTGAATTGTGCATGAAGCTTCAACTCTATATAGATACCACTAAATTGAAGTGTGGTGCATGTCACTTCTTGAGATATGGCTGAGCATTAACGAATATTTTTATATTGATTTTAAAAATACCATGAGAATAACGAGAAAACCACTATAAAATGTAGCGATTTAGTAATCTAAAATGTTCCAATCTGAGTGTTTAATTTACCTACCATCTAGTGCAGTGCCTTAAATCAAACACTGTCACAGATTTGTCTCAGTTATTGCATATGATGAGTAAATAAGAATACTTCTTCATCTAGCTTAAACCCTTTATTGTCGTAAGGTTACAGCATATAATATTGGAGTTGTTGTGAGTGTTTAGAACATTAATGTAAAATTTTAAAAGTGTCAACAGTGGTTTCTCGGAAAGTAAATTTTTTGTTATAGATTGTCGTTTACAACTACTAGGCGATAGTGTGGCCTTAGATTAAAAATGCAATGTGAAACTTCAACTGTAGTAGTATATTTAATATCCTACGAAAAATTCATAAATATATATTCCTATATTTGGGTTCATACAATAGCTTTGCTGACATAATGTTATGCCATCAACAGAAAATTTTAATTTACTACTTTCTTGCATGGAAATTTACAAAAGAATCGTTTTATATGTATTTTGATTATATTATTAGACTTTAATCTGTTTTAAATAAAATCTCTAATGTTTTAAGTTAATTTCTTCTATTCCTAATTTCACAAAATTTAAATTGGATTTAATACAGTTTCGTATTTAAATACAACACATTTGTAATATTCATAATGTTATTAATATGGCATCATCTTCACTTTTTTATAATTTTTAATTAGTTATATTTAGGCATACACTAACTAAACAGTAAAATAAAACTATAAACACTTTATCATATTGCTTTAACAATCATACAATCTTTATTTCATGATTTTCAAATCCATTCGAGCGTACAAAAACATATTGCGTGTTTTGTTGACAATATGATCTAGAATGTTTATAGGAGCATTTCTAATCCCTATTCTTTAATATTTTTTTTCTGTTTAATACATTCTGATCACTATATAATTATTTCTAAGACACTCTCCTAAATTCCATAACCGCAGTCTTATGCATGTATAGCATTAGAATCACGAACACACGCAACCTTACAGGATTGTCTGAACTCAAGCATATTTTATGCTGGGTAGCTCTGCAGTGGGTGTAAAAATGCTTACTTTATACCCTACTGCAGTATTCAAGGTAGCAGGCTAAGAGGGCGCGGGCTTACACGACTTTTGCCCTTTGGTAAAAATCTCACTTCAGCATACCTCAATAGTGGTTGTGAACTGCTTACTTTATACCTTACTGCAGTATTCAAGGTAACAGGCTAAGAGGACGCGGGCTGACACGACTTTTGATCTTTGGTACTTCTCACTTGTCTCACTTCTCACTTCAGATACCTCAGTGGATGCAGTGGATGTAAACTGCTTACTTTATACCCTACTGCAGTATTCAAGGTAACAGGCTAAGAGAGCACGGGCTGTCACGACTTTTGATCTTTGGTAAATATTTCACTTCAGATACCTCAGCAGTGGATGAAAACTGCTTACTGTATTCCTTACTGCAGTATTCCAGGTAACAGGCTAAGAGGACGCGGGCTGACACGACTTTTGATCTTTGGTAAATATTTCACTTCAGATACCTCAGCAGTGGATGTAAACTGCTTACTTTATACCCTACTGCAGTATTCAAGGTAACAGGCTAAGAGGACGCGGGCTGTCACGACTTTTGATCTTTGGTAAATATCTCGCTTTAGGATACCTCTGCAGTGGATGTAAAATGCTTACTTTATACCTTACTGCAGTATAATGTTTAAGACATAATCTCATAACGAACTGGAGCAACCAAGACAAATCTGTGAAAGAGTCATATTTCAGAACACCTACAACAACTTCAATATTAGAAACTTCAAACTTACTAAACTAAATTGATTTGAATTTTGTATCATTCAAGTTGCTTAAATTCCCACTAAACCAGAAAATATAACTTTATTCTTTTGTACTTAGCCTGAAGTCATGTTTAGCGTTGGTGTTGTTGAATATCTCTCTACTCCCACGCATTATTTAAGTTCGCTTATAATTCATTACACTAGAGTTATTTATTTCCTGAGATTGCTCCTGAAAATGTTATATCTATCATTATACATATTCCTTGACACTCCCAGGTCAACACTTTCAGATATTCTGTATGTTATTGTAAGTATCCCAGTGTAATGTTCCATGCGTAAATGATTTCTGGCAATTCTGTAATTTTAGAATCTTTCCTAATGCTTAGATTTAATGGCCAAACTTTTAAGGAGATAGCTTTACGGACAATATTTGTAATTACATTAATTTTAAAAATTGTACTTAGGCTGAAGAATCAACTTAGGCATAACATAGCTGTGGTGGAATTGGTTTATTCCATGTGAGTATTGAGTTAACTAAAATTCATCTTCGTCTCGTTCTTGGCTCTGTAGAAATGACGTTACGTGAACAGTTTAAAGACTACTGATAAAACACTTCTAAATATTTTGCTGAATAGCACAATTATAATTTTTTTTATTAAATAAAGTTTTATGGTAGTGTTCACTCAATAAAATATCTGTAAGCTAAACGGGTTAATAAATTAATAGAGCAAAAACATTTTTAACCGACCTTTTAAGTATATTGCATTAATAATAACACAAAAAGTCACAAAAATATCTTCAAAATTTGGGGTGGTTAGGATACACATGTGTGTTAATATGTAACTATTTTAACACCATTTGTTTAAAATTATTTTATTAACAAATTTATTTATTCTGTTATTTATCGTTACTCTCATTGTTATTCATGAGATCAATTTAAAAAGACTCACTAATGCTCAGCCATACCTCAAGAAGTGACATGCACCACACTTCAATTTATCTATATATTATGTATTATCTATATAGAGTTGTAGTTTAATGCAAAATTCAAGTCTATAGGACAGTTTTTTCGAGATTTATTTTGTTTCTTTTCGTTTATTCCATGTGTTGTTGAGTTTAACAAAAATATTTTTCTTACGCTCGTTATGGGCTATGTAGAAATGACGTGCAAAAATACTACTGATAAACACTTCTAAATACCCCCCTTCATGCATTGTTACTCATAAGATAAATTTATAAAGATTCACTAATGCTTAGCCATATCTGAAGAAGTGACAAACAATAAACTTAAACTTAATGCTATATATATAGTTTAAGCTTAATGCAAACTTCAAGTCTATATGACCGATTTTAGAGATATCATGTGGACAAACGGAGAAACAGAAATACAATTTTTCTTTGCTTACGTTCTACTAATTCAACTTGAATTCATAATATTTACTGTGCCAATGAATATAATACTCTGAAAGCGTAGTTTATGCAGAGAGAGTTAGAATACTATCTTGCCCGAGGTACTATAACAGTGCAGTAACTCCTCATGTTCTTCTTACATTTGAATTTAGAATGGAAATCGTTGTACATAAATTGTTGCCGCTATAAATCTAAAAGCCATGTTTCTCTTCTCAATAAAAGTGTATAAATACTATATTAAATCAGTTGTGCTTGTGAAGTAAATTCTTCCGTTATTACAACTTTATTATTAGTTATTGCAAATTAATTGTATACCCATTTAAACAGAGCATGTGTTGTTTATTATTATTCATAACGTTTAGGATTCTGTGAGGAATTTAGTTATACAAAGTAAAGAGACCTTTGAATTTATATTCTTTTAATCTGGCAGTCGGCTATGACTATGTCATTTGAGTTCATTACTGGCATTGGCCTTAAAATGTTTTAAAGTAATATTATAGACTGCATAATTTACAATAATTCTAGTCAGTCAAGATTATCGTTTATAGAAGAATACAAAATTCACAAATTTCGTGTTCCACATGAAAGCATTCTTTGGATTACATAGGTAATAGCAAAATAACTACGTTATATGTATTAAAATACAACTCCATCAACAGTTTTAAGTTTCCATTTAGGAATCTCAGAATGATTATAACAATTTATTAGTGGCAAACCAATATAGTACTTACTAAACCAATATATTTTTATGGTGCCAACTAATACAGCCTAAAAATCTGATGGAAAAATATGATAGAAGAAATGTACACACTGGACATAAAATATTCTTCAGGCAACATCCAGAGAATAATGCTTAGTAAACAATTAAGCGATTAGTTTGTTAGATTTTATCTACACTATTACTTGAGAAAGGTGTTAATATTATAGAAATATTGTAACTTAATACGTGTGCTGAAGGGACAAACAGATCCTTACGCTATATAACGTGGCTTGTTTGAATAATAACTGTGTTAAAAATGGCGAATAAGTTGGAACCTGGTTAAAAAATGTAGCTTGTAAATGTTTAGTCTCAGCTGGGTACGGCATTTTGTTTCAATGTTGCGCGACCGTTTACATTTTTAAAACATCCACTACTCCGATATATATGAACCTACAGAAAAACCTGTTCTGGAATGATTGTATCACTTATTCAACTTTTGGTAGTAGAATTTCTGTTGTATCTCAATCGGCTTTTTGAATTATGAGTACATGTGTATTCCAGAACAAAAAATATTTCATTTCACATAAAATATACCTACTTCTTCGAATTGAGCCGGAATGATTTTTACGTTACATCACATTACTAACTAGGCCAACTAAACCAGATTGTAAATCTAAAATTTATATGTTTGTATTCGTAATTATAGATATAAATCTTTACTTTGTCTATTTATAAAAATTATCTATGTTCTTGTGCTTTATGATTTTATTTTTTCATATTTATTTTTATATCGTAAAAATTCATCTCCTTTACTTTCACACCATCACAAGTACTAAGTGATTACATAAAAATGTTCGAATTTTAGTCACATTAAATTTTACACACAATTTCACAAATAGCACCTATTTCTGGAAGCTAAATAGTATATTTCAAACGTGTTTATATATTGGCTAAGCGCAAGGGACCTCAATCATTCAGTCTAAAATTTCATTTCGGTTAGTCTGTCCACAGTATATCTAAAACGAACTAATTAACTTATAGACTTGTAAATTTTGCTATTACAGAACGATCATTGAGATCGATGATGGTGCATGTCAATCCATTGAATTTGGCTAAGTGTTAGTGTAATTCGTTTTAATTATTTTTTTTTAAGGAGAGATCAATCCCCTTTTAAGCCTTATTCTGTCTGTCCTCATGGGCCACTGCCCTGTGCGAGTATCTTATCAAACAGAATAAGGGGGAGAGTCGATACAGTACAAGGTCGATGGTACTGATAAAAAATGCAACGGTCACAGACAGGATTTGAACCAGCGCTATCTCTAACTCAGACCCAAAGTCCAACGACTTAGACCGCTCGGCCATCGGCACTCCCGAAATCATCATCTCGTTATGATGATTAATCATGGATTAATCATTAACAAGAAAATCCCATAACAGACAAATCTGTTTATAAACTGAGTACGGTCATACATTTTAATGTATGGCTTAGTAACACTTGTACTCTAGCGTAATAATATGACCAATAGACGATACATACAAGATTATTAAAAATTCTTATTTTGGTGTATTCTAGTCTTAACTCTGGAGAGCCTATATATCTGGCTGATAAATTCAAATTGATCTCTGAAACAAGCGCAAGAGAGACAAGAATGGCCTCATCAATGCTTCTTATTCCCCGCCATCGAACCTCAACTTACAACAAATCATTTGTCGTTACTGCTTGTCGAGCTTGGAATTCCTTTCCTAACAATATTAAGTCAGTAGGGAGTCGAAATCGGTTTGCAGCCTTACTGAAAGCTAAATTGCTAGAAACGATGTCAGCGATGGGTTAGTTGGGGTAGGTTTTGGAGGACTGATATGGTGCTAGTGAATGTGTGTATGAATTTTTTGTATGAATGTATTTATACCAAATTCTTAAAGATACCTTTATTATATAATTTTGTTTTATTTTAAATGTACAGTAGTAGTTTTATTTGACTTAAGTTCTATATTATTATATTAGGGTTAATTGTAAGACAGGGCCTTATGGCCCTAAATTCGCCCTTTTGTATATTTAATACAAATAAAGTCATTTGAATTTGAATTTAAATTTGAATAGACTTGTATTTAGCAAAGCCTATTACACGACACGTAGTGTGGATTGTTGATACCTTATATATACATATACAGACATACATATTTAATTACGCAATATTAACTCGAATAACATTAATACCAAAACAAAGATACAATTTTGTATGAAAACTTCATAGCAGCAAGATGTTCAATTGTTGAACAACAAACAACATGTAAACTACAACTACAGTCTAGTAGTCTAGGGTGTGTATAAACGACTCCGTGACTTCTCAAGTCTTATTAGAGAGATATGGGATCGTAAGGGATCAAATAGTCCAAGTACGACTTTACAGCGCCATGATACCGCTCGTAGAGCTGAGAACACTCGTGATTGTTACTGTAAGGTTCTTCAGTGCTGTAAAATATACATTTACCGAATTTTTTTAACACACTTTTAGATCTTGCTTTCATACATACGTATTTTTTTAAATATTTCATTGCAGCTTGATTTTATTTTGAGTACACAGGCCATTTGAATCCATAATATTTCCCCCTGATTATATTTTTCATATTTGGATTCACTTAATAAAACCGAAGTCTTACAAATACAATTTTGTTCTTCAATAGTGTACAAATTCTCTCGACCCCTTAATTTTACGTAAAGAGGCGTAACTCCCGATTCTTTTTTATGCAGCATTTGGTTAAAATAGTACGGGTTTAAGATCCCTTTCTAGATTTCTTGGATTAAAAGCGTTTAATACCTTCCTAGATTTACTCGTCCACAGAAAACCCAAACTTAGTTAATGACCAAGGGTTTCAGAAATACTTTTGTCGGTTGTGTGGACAAAACTTCTATCTAGACCTTCTTAGCTAGAAATACACACAACACTAACTCTGCATTTACTATTGAATCAATAGATTCTTCATTCTATTTTGGTTCAACTTCACAAGACTCCGAAATTGTTTAGTGCAAAACGATGCTGGTTCTGGCACTCGGCCCATTTGGTTCGATCAAACTAAGCAGTGAACTTCAACTCATCGATCAATTTAGAATATCAATAACAATTTTCCATTATAAATTTCTGATGCGATAGGTACTTGGTTAAATCCTAACTAGAACTGAAAATAAAACTCAGTGAACTCTTAATAATTGAGAAAGTGTCATACAATGTGCGATAATCAATCATTCTCATTGTAATATGATCAATGCTGACTCAATTGTTCCATTTTTCATTTTGTTAACATAATCGTCGACAGACAACACACTACATGAAATTTTCCATATATTTTGGGGTAAAAAAGTAAGAGCGTTACTTAGGCGTTTAATTTTAAAATAAGCGAAACATAAATTACATTGTTTTTACTGTGCATTGTATTACAAATATTTTTTCATACGTATGAGTTCGAAGTAAAAATTTTTGATAAATTCAATAGTGAAATATTTGGGATTTTTATAATAAATTCTTATACGGAGTATTTTCCTGGTTATAGTATGCTTTGTTTGAAGTTAGTTTTTTATGATGGAAATAGAATTATTCCGTAGATGTTTTTTATCTTTGAACGCTGGAAAATTTCCAGAAAAAATTATGTCGTAACATCGTCTTTAATGATCTAATTCAAATATATAGCAATAATATATTTTACCACTTAAAAATTCCTTCGTTCGGAATTTTTGCTTACCATTTGGTACTTTTTTCTTTGATTGTACTTTATATATACAAATATTAAGGAATATTTGTCTTTCTTGTACTCGACTCGTTTGTTCCGATGAAACTACGGAGTGAACTTTCAACTCATCAATCAATTTATATCAATAAAAATGTTCCATTAAAAATTTCTGATGCGATAGGTATGTCGGGTAGTTGGTTAAATCCTAATTTGTCTTGTGGTTTAATTGTATTAAAATGGCATTCTTTTTATTCTTAATTATTTATATTGTCACACCGATTATAAATAGTAAATATCTATACGTCTTTCAAGGATGTATACGATGTGTCAGTGTAACTTGAATTAATATTAGTCTACTTTAGAATAGGGCATGCTAACTAAAATACCGCAATTCTTAACGAAATATATTATTGGGTATATTCTAAATTTCAAAATAGTGTTTCCTTAAACTATGTAAAGAAAATATTTATTCTCAACTTTAAAACATATATCATTGTAGATCTAACGAAAACAAATTTAACTATCTCAAGCTACGTACATCAATTAATGTCTTTATGAGTTTATAATATATCATAAAATTTAAAGACGATGAACGTACCTATTTTCAAAAGTATACACCTAGTGACATGTTTTCTAATTGATGTATTCAAATTAAACTTCCTTTGAGACAATTATATTAAAAACATATTTATTTATGTAAAGCACAATATAAATAAACATTTTAACACTTTTTTTTGTAAACTTTTATTTTTCTTTCAAATCGAAATGTACATTGTAAGAAAAATAAAAGTTTACAAAAAAAAGTGTTAAAAGGTTTATTTATATTGTGTTATATATATTTATAAAATACTTTTCAAGGCTACATCTCTAACATATTTATTTATTTTTCTTGAGAATAACAAGTTGCTGTACAAAGTATCTAAATATACCACCAATTAAGCGCCATCAAGAGAAACGTTTTACACGTCTTAGAATTCTTGGGTAACAACTAGTTTTATTCTTAGGTGCAAAGTATTTAGATGGTAAACAATATAACTAATGTAGCTAGTATTTGTCTGAATGTATAATATATACCAACTAAGATGTTTCATAGTTATGAGAAGTACACAATGATGTAGTAGTAGTAAGAATGAACACCATAACTGTAATTTTATATCTAATTGGAAAATTTTTTATGAAACACACGGAAAATCATACAGAAATTTCACTAGCCTTCTCAGTGGCTGATATTCAGTCAAATTCTATGAATGAAACATTCACCATCAAAGAACTTGTTCTGTCTACGTAGAAATTTGATGATTATGTTCATGAAAACTTAAAATCTTCAAATGCAGTCTTTCTCTAGGTATCTTAAGGACAGTTAGATTATATGTGCTATATTGCCACACGTTAAAATTCCATATGATTGTACTCAATTTGGTTACAAATTTCTGTATCTGTGCTTTCATCGTTACCACCTTGGTTAGACCCATTAGACTAATGTATAAATGGTCACTATTGCCTAGCGAAATGCTATGGATTGAAAAGTTCCTTCTTTATTTCTTATCAAATCTCCGGATTGATAAACATGTATTTAATTGATATATACATGCGATAAATGATACATATTACTTTGCTTAAATGTGAAATTAAAGGAAAAACTATACCTTTTCTAAAATTTTAACTATAATACTCTACACAATATTTCTGTAGAATAGAAAGAAGTCATTTTGGAGCCAAATGTGTGATAGTTTTGTAGCTGCAACACATTAGGTAATGGGTGAGCTATACTGGTTCCAATACCCAGAAGCAAAGCTCACAGGTTTTAACTTCTGTACCGAAACAGCGCTACTGACCGCACTATTTTTAGCGTGATGCATTGCTTTATCAATTACGTAAAGCACAACTTTTAAATAGAACTCAATCTTAACAATACTAATTTTAATTTTAATTTACGTTCTTATGTTAACGGACTTTATTCCCAATCCAAATAAAAACAACTTATTTTTTCAAATGTGATGTCACACAGTTGCTATGTTATCAGTTTGACATATAGCCGAGATAATAATTGTAGAACACATTACCGTGAAACAACTGGATGAAGGGACTGAAAGTGGCATATATTTCATTGTCTGGATATGGTTTCAAATTTAATTATATGTACGAGTATTACGATCGATTTTTAAATATGAGCATTGAGTTTTTAAATGTGACAAGCCCGAATAAATTTTACACTTTTGAAACTCTCCCATTTAGACTTCCAATAAACTAGCGTACTTAGAATGGTCAATTCATTTCTTTGGAGAAATTCCTCTATTGATTTAAAACAAAGCCAGACTAACGTTTAGACAATGCAAATTGACTCTCGACTACTGTTATATAAGCTAGCGGCAGAATCGACTAGCTCTCCTTCCCTTACTTTGGCTGTCCAATTCCGTATTTTAAAGAATAGGGTGAAGATAACATTGGTGCGATGTGTAAAGCAAAGGAAAAAAATTAAAAACCGTCAAAAATCTTTTGTGTATCTAAGGAATGATCAATGAAATAGAAAATATATTAACGAGACAAAATATTAAAACTCTATACAAGCCGGTCCAAAAGTTTTAGAACTGTTGTGACAGTTTGTATGTGTAATTTATGAACTTTATATATTGTAATTTATATATATACGTATGTATATATATATATATATATATATATATATATATATATATATATATAATCTTAGATCCTAAAATGTTATATTTGGAAGTATTTTTTTCTGTTACATTTGTAATCGAAATGAATTTACAAAGAACACAAAACACTTTTAAATGATCACACTGCTTGTTTAAAACACGTCTTCATACTAAAAAGACTGCAGCAGAGGGTTTTTCTGTGAAAGTGAATGATTTACCAAATCCTTTTTAACCCTCCTCCAATTACTTTCAGTCTCCGCTGTGGAAACTCAAGCGTCTCCCTCTTCACAGCTTTCTTGACGTAGTTGTAAAACATATAAACCACATTACAAGTAAATACATATTTCGTGGTGCAGTGAATTAAACTTTAATTATAGAAATGTGTATTAAAGAAGGATGATGTTACCGAGTTTCAAACTTGTACTGTAATTAATACTAACTACAAAATTCCATGAATATTTATAAGATTCTTTTAATAGCGATGGTGTGTTTTAAAAAATTTTTTCTAAACGTTTTAAGGGATCCGATACTCTATACGGCTAAAAGTACTGTCAGCAGAAAAAATTATGATTTTTAAAGAACATCTTCCTACATAAGGTTAAAAAAGATTGCAACATTTATAAAACTGTAGTGTTGCTTTTCAAATTGCTAATGTCCTAGAAAGAAAAGAATTACTCAAAAGGACCTCATGTTCTCAAGAAACAATGTGAAACGTTTCATTAAGGCAAAACCCGTAGGATTATAAATCCAAAGCAAAGTAACTATTCGTAATAAATCACATTGTTAGAATATCGGAAATTTGCTTAATATCACAAAATATTACCTCTTCTTAGGGCAATCGACACCTGGTCATATATTCTGAGTGAATCAAGTTTGTGAAAAAAATAATAAAATTTAAGAAGAAAGTGGAATTTTATACTTTCACTACCTATAAGTGTAATCAAAAACTCCCTTATATACGTATGCGTATTGAACAACTCATTTGATATAAAATATATACGTTATTCATAAAACTAATGTAGACATTCTAGTCACTCATATCACAAACAATACTAGTATAATATATAAAAAGTATTATTTAATATTACCGACTAATATGAATGCATAAATTACAATCACTTTTGTAACGCTGTTAATTATTCATTTCATTGGTATATTGTACTATTTGTCCTCGATTTACATAATTCAGTGTTATATCTGATTATTTTACTTGAACAAAGGATAATATTTATCTATATTTTGTTCAAATAGAACAATAAATTATACAATCAGCAGGCAACACAGAATCAGTAAAACTATCTCGTTGTACAAGTGCCGTTAACGATTCTTGATGATAATTTCAGTATTTGAAACAACTCAATATCATGAAGGTCATGGCAGTTGTGTGAAGGCGTGCATCAAAATTCTTAGTCTTGTTTTAACTGGTGAACGTGTGGCCCCCAAGGCAAACTTTTACAATGATAATACCTTAATATTTATACTGGCCCACGCACTCGTTAGCTGCAAAACTGCAGGTCACCCTGGGATCACCGTAGAACTGCACTCTCAGAGCATGCGTACACGGTTCACTCGTGTTGAAAACCAGGAACTTACAACGTTATGGTTGAACCAGTTCGTAATTTTCATTATGTACAAACCTGGTCCAAGTACAGCCTGATGAAACCAAGGCACAACTAATCTGCACATGAATACGTTATAATGTTTATGTTTATTTTCGCCTATGTCTATATAAAAAATAAACAGAAGGAGACCAAGCATGGTGCCTTGGACTACACCATGATTTACAGCTATAATATCGCTCTTAGTTTTTTTAAATAAAACATATTGAGACCTAGTACAAAAGTGACTATTGAACCTATGAAGAACATTGATTTTTAAACAAATTATTTCTTATTTAGTTTTTAGTTCAATAAGTTTTATTAACTATTTAGACAAAGAGTTTAGCCAAATCTTAAAACGTGACACTATCATTACTTTTATAATTCAATTTTGGTTGAAATAACTTTAGTGATGTACATCAAAGCATCTAATGTGCTTTTCTAACTACGAAAACCATATCGTTCATTAGCTATAAATGTTAACCGACCTCTAAATTTCAATGTTCGGGTGCCTTATAATAAAATCGAAAATATACATTATATTAGGTTTTTGTATTAAATTCTATGCTTATTTCTGAGAACTTTCATATACAACACATTATATAGTAATGTTTATTTTCTTTAAAAATGTCTCATATCATATTTAATGATACCGTATCATTACTTTGACGGAATCAAGCTTTCTGCTTCGTAAAAACTGCTTTAAAAAAATATGGTTATCGATTTTTTTAACATCCTCCCCTTAAGAAATTTGGTTAGTTGGATTTTAAAACTAATTTCAAAAGGCTTGTCTACTCAAATTTTAGTAATAAGTGTAACTATCTTGCATTATTTCACTACTAATTCTGAAAACTATTCTACTTCAATCTTTGTTCCACTTCGAGACTTCAATAAACATGTATCCAATATTTTGTAATCAAAATTAAAAACCTAGAAACAACCCTTCTATGTTTGAGATACAAAAAAAGTTACTTTGATGGTTGGTAATAAAGATGCATGATCCTTTGAAGAATACAGAAGCTTTTAATAAATAATTTATTCTAAATTGAAGTGAATGTTTTTTTATGTCATTCATATTTATAAAAAATTATGAACAATATAAATGCTCCTCAATATAGGCAAACTCTATTTATTTTTTAAGCTCTTCTTATATACCAAAACCGTTTACAGAAGAATCAATACAGTTGTTAGTTCTTTTACTAACACAGGATGTATTCAATACTTTTTATATTGCAGTTTAAAATTCAATTCATAGTTATTGTTAAATTTATCTACTAGAAAAGTAATGAGCAACTTGTTTTATATGTGATACTGGAATTGCAAAGTTGAATTAGATCGGAACTACTGGGTTTGACATGAATAAAGTCGTAAGCAGAGACGAAGTTGGCAGGAAGTGAGATATCGACCGAAGCTACAGGTCACACTGACTTCCTGAAATACTTTACGACCATGATTGCTGCTTTAAAAATTTTTCTAAAATGTTATCAATTTCTGTACTTTAATTGATAACTTCCTATTTCCCCATGATTTTTTGCTGTGCTTATTTTTTTCATTTAATTTATTAGCTGTTAAACTACTATTTTTTCTCTTAACTCTACATAATTTTGCTTCGTTCCAACACTTTTGTGACAAATTCAGTTTTTGTTTGAACTCTAAACATAGGCGGTAAATATATTCCTATTTTTCGTGTTTTCTGTAATCGTACCTGAGATATAATGGGGTTTGGATTATAAATATTCAAATGCACGTAAGTCCCTTAGAAAATTTGTGACAGATAATTACTAATTTAGTTTACATATAAATATACCGGGATTTAATAATATGAGCTTAAGTTGTTTCTTGTTATATTCGGACATTTCCCATTTTATCATGGATCTTAACTGGCGATAGCCACTATATAAAAAGCCAATATGCATCGATTTCTAACTATTTGTAACCAAATATCTTCTTAAAGTTTATTACGCCTGAAATCTTTTTTCTCTTTCACCATGAAGCTTAGAAACTGCACTAAGCCCTTAAAGAACCTTTAGGTTACTTCCGGAGTGACAGAATATTCTAACTGGGTAAATTTTATATTAGGAGGCCCCTCTTGTTGAGATCCATGAGAAAGGATTTTGGACATTAATTTCTATCATGACTCTTAGATCATGGGGACGCCAACTCTGTACCATTCTCTCCTGTGAAAGCGGAAACGTGGTGGAACCTTATTTGTATTATAGCAACTGCATTTAACACTTAGGAAACCACACCAACTTGTATTAGTCTTCCCCTCAATAGGCTAGATGGATCGATCTACTCTCGCATCCCAATATCTAGACATTTGCGATTAGTGATGTCCTATTCCTTGCTCTACTATTTAAATGTAATTCACATAGTTTTTGATGTTCCCAGTGTAGTAGCTTCAACTGGAAGGTATAAACAAACGACAAGTTAAAATGTTATAATGGTACTTTAGTAACTACTCACCTCTCGTCGCACTGGTTTTTATATAATATACAATAAGGACCGATTGTTTTTTTAAACATTTAAACACGAAATATTTAATATTATACATTAATTTATACTTACATGTTAATTTTGTATAGCCAAATTTGAACCAAACATTTGCAACCTAGGAGAGTTGCATAAGGTTTTAATGTTCAATTTTCAAGGTTTTCAAGGTCACACCACTATAGTTCTGGGTCATTCGTATAGTAGTTCAATCCAACTTAAAACGTATTACCTCATGCACGCTCAGAATAAACGTGGACAGAAGATCGTTCCTCAACACAAATTATTACCAGAACCAAATATAACACATTATGGTTTAAAATACCATTGTGCGAATTACAGTGAGATATACCAATACCAACAAGCTGGTAATTAGTGCTCGATATGTTTGATTGTAAATTACATTACTTTATTACAGATAGCCAATAACTGAAATATTATTGTGTCACACTTTTAACGATAATTAACTACATGATTCGTGATACTGCATTCTAATAGAATACCAATACATTTAAAATCCTCTTGGTCATTATAATTTAAAGAAACATGTATTGTCCATAGCATTTGATACATACCCAATACAAATTTAATTGTTAAATTATTGTAGGAGGAAATATACAACAAAGTATTTCAAAATACAATTAGGCTTGTCAAAAATAAATAATATGTAAAGCGGATTTCTAAAGAACGGGTCCGCTAATGTAGGAACGATACAATAATACAGAATTTTATCGGGAAGTCGAGTTTGGAAACTACAGTGGTTGTTCAGTTGAAAATCAGTTTATCTAGCCTTGTGATTAGATAGTTAGAGGATAATCAAGGGCGGTTAGTGGTGAGGTTGTTTTGGTTAGGGAGGGTTTGGTATAAAAACCTCCGACGTGCATATCTCGGCGTCTTTCTGAGTACTTAGTGGTTTTCCGACTGTTCTTTGTTTCTAAATATCTACGTAGTTTCCAACCATTAACAAAGGTTCAACATTTGACCAAGTGAACACTTTATCAGACAGAGCTAGAATTACGTTTCCGTAGGTCACTCAGAGTCGAATTATACGTAAATGAGACGGATTTTAAAGTATTTTACAGCTTCTTCTTTCGAGGTTAAGCTGTAAATATGGCTTGAAGGACTTAAATCTGCTCCTTTAATAAAGGAATTTTCATTTTTCATTTTCTTTCTTGAATAAAATAATAACCTGACCCGACCTAACCTGTGGGAGACGGGGTGAAATAACCCCTGAAGTAGTAACTGAATAATGCATAAATAGCTGTGTGGAGTCTGTGAGTCAAGTGATAACTTACTGTATTGCGTTAGGAATATGGTTTGCAGATGAGTTGTGAATATATTATATCATATTATTAGTTCTACAAACTAATATAATAATTATAATAAAAAAGCGTTAGTAGAACAATTCTGTTTCCTTGAAAAAGAATGTCAAAGAGTATTGTCATGCTCTCTCACAAAATGATTTAACAAAGTTAGCGAAAAGAAATTAATTAAACTAAAAATGTATTAGTGATATATGCCTCACCTGAACTAAAAAAATAATAGTATTTCAAAATAGCTCATTTAAAACGTCAAATTATAACTTATAATGCTTCTCAAAATATTCATAGAGCCTTAATATAATATGTAAAAATTTCATATAAAACCTTCTAAACTGTCTAAAGCCTATTATTTCATAAATGTTTTTTGATTTCGTAAAAAATTTAAAACTATCTTCATTTTAAACCACGTAAAACAGAGACAAGAAAAATTAAATTTACTAGGGGAAATATTTAATTTAATTTACTCATTAACATATTGATTCCACTATGATAGAGCAAAAAGAACCTAATCATTTTAATCGATCATATCAGAAACTCTTATATATCTTAAAAGACGAGCTGTAATTCAGTTTTTGTAATTAATATTCAGTTTTTGTAAGATATTGTGAGTGTTTTAAAAATGTAATAATAAAATACACGAGGTAAACAAAGTACACATTTGCAGATTGTAGTTTGTATTTTGTAGAGTCAACCAATATTAATTTCATTCATTTGGTTTTACCTCTAACTGGTTCAAACTATTTTTAACTATTAGTAATAAACATTTCTTTAGGGCTGTTTCGCTAAATTATATTCATGACTAAAACGTGTACATAAGAGCTATAATGGCATGAACATTAATACCTCTTATAATTGTTTAACCTTGATTCGTTACTCTTTTCGTGCCGATAAGTTGTGGTAGAGTATATTATTTATGTGCAGGAACCTCTTCTCCGACATTTAGTCTATTTTTTTCTTAAATACACGTTTTTTTAGTTTTGCTTACGACGTAATGTACGAGTACACAAAGAGCGTTGAAGAATCTAGTTCAAAGTATCGTTTATACCTTAAATATTCGTATAAATAAAAATGCATCAATTTTAATAGAAAACATGTTTTATTTGAATGAATTAGAAACCCAGTAGCTTAGAATGATTGTTTTTCCCAAAGATTGTTTATAACCTATTTATATAAATTATTTAAAGTAGAATAAAAACTAGTTTTGTTATAACTTTCATTAACTAAGGTTATACTCGTGTATACGTAATGAATTGAAAACTACAGCAGAAATTAAATTTATTTTATTGTGTGTTATGTTGTAATATAAAATTAAGCGAAACATTATATAGCTTAATATAAGAGCGAAAGTCTGGTTTCTAGTTCTGGTTTCAAAATACTTTCATTAATAACCCCATTCTGGTGCAGAAACTAAATGTAAATTCTGTGCAGCCTGGGAGAGACTTCAGAATTTACTTAGAAGCGAGATCAGTTTACTTTTAATCTTCTCTAGTACGCCACATCCATTTTCTTTCCTTTTGACAATTATCTGATAGTTATACAGTTAAGTCATCAAAGTATATCCGTCTGCGAATATGATCATTAACATAGAAATTACTGAGTTACTAAGTGCCAGTGTTTTATATACTTGTGGCAAATGGACCTATGTTTGCTTAAAGTTTGGTAAGAATACAGGTTAGTAATATAATACCTAACTGCGAGTACAGGTACGACTATAGGTTTACGGCAGTCGCTTCTGTTTTTTATTGGATTAGTGTTACAGAGAAGCGTGTTGGAAGATTACATTTCTGAATGTCCGTCTGTACGATATCGAGAACGAACTAATATGGAACCTTAACATTTTGAGTGAAATTGTATTTATATATGGACAATGTACCGATTTCTATGATGGGGCACGTCACTCAACTGTCACTGAGCGTTAGCGAATCATTTTATAACCGTCTGATGGGTATTATAAAGAAAACAAGAAAATGGCAAGATAGAGAAATTGGTGTACAAAATGAGTGGAATCATATTATATTTTTACATGTACCACGTATAACCTAACTATTCCAATACACACGTTATACTAGCTTAGTGATTTAGTGCATAAACTGTTGTTATTTTAACATTGCTATTAAACAATACTCTATAAAACATGTGAATGAATTATGTGCCTAGATATCTCGAGACAAATTTTATCTGCTGACTTATAATTTTGTCTATTACTTAGTAGGCTGGCACAATATTTTCTAGAGGAATGGTAAAATGTACGTACTATATGATTGTTGGTCTGTCGTTCTATACGCATAACACTTCATGAATGAAACTAGCTAAAGACTAGAAATTTGATACGCAAAACCAGCGAAATTTACGCAATAAGTGGCTTAGTTGTACCTTGCCCTACTATAAATTAACTGTTACAGAAGTATCTTTTTCTTATTAAGATATTTCGTTTGTTTTAGAAGTATATTATGAGAAGATATATTGTTTCATAGTGATGTTCCTTATGTTATTAACTTATGTTTTTCAAAATGCATGAAGAAGCACTTATTAATAGTTATAAATAGAAAATATTTCACTCCACGGTATGCCAGTTGAATAGTGTATAATGTAAAAATTTCTGTAACGGATAAATAAACAAGTGTTTCCTTGCATAAATTTAACGTTATATTATCCATTAACGTCCTTGTGAGTCTTCACCGACACCATTACCCTGTCTTGAGTTACAGCGGCAATACGCGATAACGAGGTCGTTAGTTAGGCTGAGGACATGTCGCGTTACTTTGTCCTCCATAGTTTGTTCAAAATAAAAGTTGTCTCTCAGCTAAGCAATACAAATGGCCTTAATATTAACTGAGCTAATTTGATTGAATGAAATTAAGGATAAACTTTGATAGGAGAAACGTTTATAATGTGGTTTAGCTAACATAGATTATGTTATCCTCTGTACAAAGTTTACAGTAAAGGTTTAAGTATTGATTTAAAATATCCTTTAAATCAATATTTTAAATTACAGTGAAAACTACAGTGGTTGTTCAGTTGAAAGTCATTTTATCTAGCCTTGTGATTAGATAGTTAGAGTATAATCAAGGGCGGTTAGTGGTGAGGTTGTTTTGGTTAGGGAGGGTTTGGTATAAAAACCTCCAACGTGCATATCTCCGGCGTCTTTCTGAGTATTTACTGGTTTTCCGATTTTTCTTTGTTTCTAAATATCTACGTAGTTTCCAACCATTAACAAAGGTTCAACATTTGACCAAGTGAACACTTTATCAGACAGAGCTAGAATTACGTTTCTGTAGGTCACTCAGAGTCGAATTATACGTAAATGAGACGGATTTTAAAGTATTTTACAGCTTCTTCTTTCGAGGTTAAGCGGTAAATATGGCTTGAAGGACTTAAATCTGTTCCTTTAATAAAGGAATTTTCATTTTTCATTTTCTTTCTTGAATAAAATAATAACCTGACCCGACCTAACCTGTGGGAGACGGGGTGAAATAACCCCTGAAGTAGTAACTGAATAATGCATAAATAGCTGTGTGGAGTCTGTGAGTCAAGTGATAACTTACTGCATTGCGTTAGGAATATGGTTTGCAGATGAGTTGTGAATATATTATATCATATTATTAGTTCTTCAAACTAATATACTAATTATAATAAAAAAGCGTTAGTAGAAAAATTCTGTTTTCTTGACAAAGAATGTCAATGGGAGTATTGTCATGCTCTCTCACAAAATGCTTTAACAAAGTTAGCGAATGAAATTAATTAAACTAAAAATGTATAGTGATATATGCCTCACCTAAACTAAAAAAATAATAGTATTTCAAAATAGCTAATTTAAAACGTCAAATTATAACTTAAACTACTTATAATGCTTCTCAAAATATTCATAGAGCTTTAATATAATATGCACAAAATTCATATAAAACCTTCTAAACTGTCTAAAATCTATAGTTTCATAAATGTTTTTTGATTTCGTTAAACATTTTAAACTATCTTAATTTTAAACCAAGTAAAACAAATAGAGACAAGAAATATTAATTTTACAGATGGAAATATTTAATTTAATTCACTCATTAACATATTGATTTCACTATGTTAGATCAAAAAGAACCTAATCATTTTAATCGATCATATTAGAACTCTTTAGAGACGACCTGTAATTCATTTGTAATTAATATTAAGTTTTTGTAAGATATAGTGCTTTGAAAAATGTAATAATAAAATACACGAGGTAAACAAAGTACACATTTGCAGATTGTAGTTTGTATTTTGTAGAGTCAACCAATATTAATTTCATTCATTTGGTTTTACCTCTAACTGGTTCAAACTATTTTTAACTATTAGTAATAAACATTTCTTTAGGGCTGTTTCGCTAAATTATATTCATGACTAAAACGTGTACATAAGAGCTATAATGGCATGAACATTAATACCTCTTATAATTGTTTAACCTTGATTCGTTACTCTTTTCGTGCCGATAAGTTGTGGTAGAGTATATTATTTATGTGCAGGAACCTCTTCTCCTGACATTTAGTCTATTTTTTCTTAAATACACGTTTTTTTTTAGTTTTGCTTACGACGTAATGTACGAGTACACTAAGAGCGTTGAAGAATCTAATTCCAAAGTATCGTTTATACCTTAAATATTCGTATAAATAAAATGCATAAATTTTAATAGAAAACATGTTTTATTTCAATGAATTAGAAACCCAGTAGCTTAGAATGATTGTTTTTCCCAAAGATTGTTTATAACCTATTTATATAAATTATTTAAAGTAGAATAAAAACTAGATTTTTTATAACTTTCATTAACTAAGGTCATACTAGTACATACGTAATGAATTGAAAACTACAGGAGAAATTAAATTTATTTTTATTGTGTGTTATGTTGTAATATAAAATTAAGCGATACATTATATAGCTTGATAAAGGAGTGGGAGTCTAAGGGTACCCTAGTTCTGGTTTCAAAATACTATCATCATTAGTAACCCCATTCTGGTGCAGAAACTAAATGTAAACTCTGTGCAGCCTGGGAGAGGCGTTAGAATTTACTTAGAAGCGAGATCAGTTTACTTTTAATCTTCTCTAGTACGCCACATCCATTTTCTTTCCTTTTGACAATTATCTGATAGTTATACAGTTAAGTCATCAAAGTATATCCATCTGCGAATATGATCATTAACATAGAAATTACTGAGTTAATAAGTGCCAGTGTTTTATATACTTGTGACAAATGGACCTATGCTTACTTACAGCTTGGTAAGATTACAGGTTAGTAATATAATACCTAACTGCGAGTACAGGTACGACTATAGGTTTACGGCAGTCGCTTCTTTTGTTTATTGGATTAGTGTTACCGAGGAGCGCGTTGGAAGATTGCATGTATGACTGTCCGTCTGTACGATATATCGAGAACGAACTAATATGGAACCTTAACATTTTGAGTGAATTTTTATTTATATATGTACAATGTACCTAGTTCTACGATGGAGCATGTCACTCAACTGTCACCGAGCGTTAGCGAAACTTTTTATAACCGTCTCATGGGTATTAATAAAGACAACAAAATGGCAAAGTAAGGAAATTGTTGTACAAGATGAGTGGAATCATATTATATTTTTACATGTACCATAGTGCCACGTATATCCTAACTATTCCAATACATACGTTATACTAGCTTAGTGATTTAGTGCATACACTTTTGTTATTTTAACATTGCTATAAAACAATACTCTATAAAACATGTGAACGAATTATGTGCCTAGATATCTCGAGACAAATTTTATCTACTGACTTATAATTTTGTCTATTACTCAGTAGGCTGGCACAATATTTTCTAGAGGAATGGTAAAATGTATCTACTACGAGTATATTATTTTCGGTCTGTCGAACTGTACGCATAACACTACATGAATGAAACTAGCTAAAGACTAGAAATTTTGATATGCAAATCCAGCGAAATTTACGCAATAAGTGGCTTAGTGTTATACCTTGCCCTACTATAAATTAACTGTTATAGAAATATCTCTTTCTTATTAAGATATTTTGTTTGTTTTAGAAGAATATTTTAATATTATGAGAAGATATATTGTTTCATAGTGATGTTCCTTATGTTATTAACTTATGTTTTTCAAAATGCATGAAGAAGCATTTACTAATAGTTATAAATACTACATATACTACGGTATGCCAGTTGAATAGTGTATAATATAAAATTTCTGTAACGGATAAATAAACAAGTGTTTCCTTGCATAAATTTAACATTATATTATCCATTAACGTTCTTGTGAGTCTTCACCGACACCATTACCCCGTCTTCAGTTACAGCGGCAATACGCGATAACGAGGTCGTTAGTTAAGTTTAGGACATGTCGCGTTTACTTTGTCCTCCATAGTTTGTTCAAAATAAAAGTTTTCTCTCAGCTAAACAAAACAAATGGCCTTAATATTAACTGAGCTAATTTGATTGAATTAAATTAAGGATAAACTTTGATAGGAGAAACGTTAATAATGTGGTTTATCTAACATATCGAATTTTTCTCTGTACAAAGTTTACAGTAAAGGTTTTAAGTATTAATTTGAAATATTCCTGTTATTATTATGAATACATGTACCAAATTTTAATTAAAAAAAAAACGCAATTATTTTAGGAAAAGTACAAACTCAAATGCTGCAGTCAAAATTAGAACTTAGTCAATACTGTTTATTTTTTTGCCTAGGTAAATATAATAACTCTAAAATACATATGGATAATACCCACAAAGCCAAACCTTATTAAACTACTTATTTTTTGCAGAAAGATCATTAAAAGTAGCATGTACTAAATCTCACAGGTACGCAGACCACTACAAACTTTGATGAGGCGATGCGTGCTGTGGTGTAAAGCATATTGCATGGGGTCAGGATTTGTCCTGCATAGATCCTTCTGCTAAAAGTAAAGAGCTTCACTCTACAATATCACATTTCTCAGGGATACAACGAAAATCCTCCTCATACGCAGTTCTTTAGGAAAAATCTAGGCGTTTGGTAAAGACACTTTTGTAAGTTGTTTTATTCCGGACCTGATCACATTGGCACTGAATATGAAGTGAGGATGCCAATAATTACTAACAATATCGTCAACGGTGGCAAAAAAATATCTTTGTACGCTAAATGTGATTCCTAAGTAAGACTGCTACGCTCATAAAAGTCAATGAGCATTATAAGGTGAAAGAAAATGATAAAAATCCTTATAAATTACTAAATAAAAACATAAACAATATTTTCAATATGTTCAGTCACTTTTCACATAAAATATAAATAATCTGTTACCATTATTTTAGACGTGAAGAGTTATCACTTCTAAATTTTTTACCGGTACAACTTCCACTTGAACCAACCCTGGGTACAGCAAAAACCGATATTTTGTTTAATTCTGGGTAACCATATGGATGTCTAGGAGTGGCCCATCCACTAATCGCAAATGTCGATAAGTTCATTCTACTACGAGAGATGGCTTCCTAAGTGTTGCTAGTCAAAATAGAATGCCACCCTCTACTCGCTTTTACAGAAGTTGCTAGTACAGAGCAGGCCACGCTCTCTTTCTAGGAGGCAAAACTCAAATAATTGCCCAAAATCCTACCTCATGGATCACGACAGAAAGCGGCCCTATCCCCAACGCAAGAGCAGTGTAAAGATCATTTTAGATCTAAGTGCAATTGTTCAGCATTCTTATCCTAAGAGAATCAAAAAATTGTTTTTTTTTAATTCAGAGTAGTAATAATTGAAACATTAATTAATTACAACTATTACTACCATTTGTAACAGTTATTTGTTTTAAATTCCAGAAATTAACATAGTTCCATTGAGATATAAGTATAATACAAATACCTTTACTACATCCATTCTAATGAACTAAGCCATAAAGTGAACACACTTTATTAGTACTCAAATTTACACACAGAATTTAATGAAAAATTATGAGATCAGAATTAACTGTCTACATGCTTTTCTATAAGGATTTAAAAGTTAAACTACAATAGACCTGCTGGGTTTGACATGAATAAAGTCGTAAGCGGAGAGGAAGTTGGCAGGAAGTGAGGTATCGACTGAAGCTACAGGTCACACTGATTCCTTGAAATACTTTACAACCACTGATATAATCATGTGACATTCTTCTGAATGCTTATCACGTTCTGAGCATTTCTGATTTTGGCACTTTTTAATTAATTTATTGTTTTTCCGTAAATTTAGTAAATTATCAATTTACATAACAAGTAAATAACAATAAAATATTAATAAGCCCAAACGACTAAATTTAAGTGGTTATAGTTTAATTTAAAGTAAATAAAATGTACTGTATGCTGACTTCAGTTGTAAAACCTGGGCTCAATTTTACATCTAGAATCTTAAAATAGGATCTAAGGCTCTATAATTATATATTTACAAGTGACAGTAAAAGAAACTACATTTTTGTGTATTTAAAGTGCTAAGTTTGTCAAACAACCGATTAAAGTTAATATTTGTACAAAAATTACACGAACAGAGTATAAATATTTTATTATGAATATAATGTAATTTAGTTTTGCTTCTTAATAATTCAGAACATTAGAATTTTGATGGATATAATTCATTTTAAGAAGAGGCATTTTTTACATTCATTAACATGATACTTTCTGAGATACTACTTGATTAAAACAATAATATCTTGTATTTTATGAATGGTATCTTGTTTTTTTTTAAATATATTTTCTTTCGATATTTACTGTTTTTTTTTTAAAATTATAATTCAGACGTTAAACATCCTTTAACGCGATTTTATCATTTATTTTTAACGCGAATTTTCTCAGCTACAATTCAGTTTCAATATATCATATCTCTGTGCATACATTTCGTAGATTATCTTTATTGACCTTGATAAAAAATGTAACAGTAGGAGAGGTTTGCCTGTTTCAACAATAATGATACAAACTTACCTTATTGGCAATCGTTTAAAGTCTGAAATTATACATTAATAATAATTATAATTAATACAGGGTGTCCCGTAACTCTCTAGACAAAGGTATATCACGTTATTACAAACAACTAAGTCACGTCAATACAAACATATTTCACCATATGAACATGGGTCTCCGATGCTAACTTTCTCACCTGTCTGTCTGTATATTTTTTATTGACATTTTCAAAAATAATTAATTACATTAAACCAACTTTAGCTCAAAGTTTTAAGACAACAAGACCAGTTACTGAAAACAAATATAATTAAATTATATTTATTATTTTCAATTATAGCGAAAATTAAAAATTTTAAACCTTGGATATCTTTAAGATGTCCCAAAAATCCAGTGATTTTTCTCAAGAGTAACAAAAAATAACATTTCTTAGAGACTTTTATTACAAATATAATATCACCAAAGTTACTAAAATCGAGTGATGAATAACTGATTTATAGAGCAGAGTTATTATGATAACACATTGCCCACATTCATAGCCGCTGTTGCTTTATTTTTGTATTGTTCGCTATTCGCTGACAACATATTTTAATTTATTATTTTTCAAGATATTAATTTATTTATAAAATACATACAGATGGGAAACTAAGCATCGGTGACCCGTTTTCATATGTTGAAATAAGTTTGTCTTGATGTAAGCAATGACGAGATATACCTTTGTCCAGAGAGTTATTGGACAATCTGTATAAGGAGAACTTGATTTCTTTGCCTTTTTCCTTTCAAACTTAATAAAAAACTCCACGATCAAATCTGTAGTATGAGTGTCATATTGCAACACTCAGTATGTTTCATCTCGGCAATAAGTTTATTTCAATACACATCTACCAATGTGTGTCAAATATTATACTTTTGTTTGAGATGCATCGATTGTCTCACTATTTTGTAATTTTGGGTTATTATAATTTTTAAATCTGCAATTTCATAACCTCGACGGCTTCCCTTCAACTCTGGCATAAAGAGCACAAAGCCTTGTTTATTTTCAGCGTTACACAAACCTAAGCTGAAACAATGAAATTGTAGTACATAGTACATTTAACAATGCGTCCACTTGAGCAGTGAAAAAAACTGTAAAGTTCCGACACTGTACACATGTCACTTGTAGGAAGTGTCTGTGATCATACTTCATCGCCACTTTGGCTCTTTTTACTTTCTTTTCAATGTCGGTTTAATTCTATATTTACATTAATTCATCATATAAGAGTAAAATTTATCTTTTCTTGGTCTATTCACGGTGAAGTAATAGTTTATAAACTTTCATTCAATATTTCTCTATACAAGGGTTTTTAGATTAATTGTCACATTGTTCGTATTTAAGTTTTGCCTCAAATATACTCATAAATTTACACATTATATACACACATTAAAACCGTGTTTGTATTACCAACTGAATTTTTTTCTAGTTTGATCGCTTTACGTACTAGGTAAGTTTACATTGCGGAACTCTCCTTTATCGTCTTGACAAGGAGTTCGACCTACGCTTTGTAAACGTAGTATTTCTATAAATTTCTTCTTACTAACTTTGTTTAGACATCTTTTCCATTGAGAATTGTATCATAAACGGTAATTTGCGATCTACTTGCTTTAGTATCCGTCTACGAATCATGCAGCGGGTAGGGTACGATAAGCGGACTCGGTTTTTATATCGAAGAATATAGTCATCGATACCTAATAGTCGCATCTCAAATCCTAGACTACCAATCGATATAAAAGAACCTATAGTCCTCAATAACAATCATGTGTTTTAAATTAAAATATGAATTTAATATTTACAGTGATCAAACAAATTATTATAACCAAAATTAGGAAAACTGAAGACGACCATATTAACTCCTCTCACAGTTACAGTTGTTTCTTTCCCACAAATTTCTTTCACATAATGGGTTTTTTGGTACAAGTCTAACATGTTGAAGCCACGAAAAAGCAACGTCGTGTAGTTTTCTAAAAATGACTGCCATTTTTAATAATCAGAATTACTTATGTAAAATTTAAATATTATCCTACGAGTATTATTTTAGAGTGTTTACAGCACTGTTGATATAGATTATTTAAGTTAGTAGTTCAAAATAATTAATCAGTATCGATTGAATATATCAATGGTTATAATTAAGTAATATCGTTTGCCAATTTCGATATATAAACCCGGGTCCGCTTACCGTACTCTACCCCAATGCAGCCCACGTTTAATAAAAGTAGTAAAAAAAGCTATAAATACTAATTTTACTGAGCATAAACCCCAGTTGATAAAATTTTATGAATATTTAAAGCGTGATCGAACACAAAAAGATTGTAGGCTTACTCAAATCGACAGCAGTAAGAAATCCAGAAATAAAACAGAAAAATATAGGCGTCTTTAATATCATTGCAAATAATAACTTGCTTGTTGTCTACTCTACAAAATCTATAAATGACAAACTCTGTTTCGTAAAAATATTAAAAACAACATTATTTGAGCTACCTTTAGGAAAATCTAAAATACTTTTGATTTATAAATGCCAAAAACTTAACAGGTGGCTTTTTTTATAAATATATCGAAGTTTTGATTCTTACAAAAGATTTTATATCATTAACTATTTTTTATACGATTTTTACTAAACTCATAACCACAACCATCTAAATAATTTATCTTATCTCCCTTTCTGGGCCATCTATACTAAATTCCATCATGTACTGATAAAATGCACAAGATAAACCAGTGAACACAACCTATAACTCACAAATTTACAGTGAAGTAGTTCAAGACCCTTAGCCTTCCACGTGGGGGAATGGCATCCTCATCGGCATCAGCCACTGTCCCAGATGGGATCGTGGGTGATGTACCATCCTCGTCTTGTGCTGCAACTTCTAAGGGAGTGGCAGGGCAAGGGGAGGAAGCCACCTTCCCTTGTCACTATTCCAGTGACAAGGGTAGAAAACCTTTTCCCCCTCTTGGTTTGGCCCTGAAATTGAGAGTAGTTACCTATCCCTTCCTTTCCTGATGGTCCCACCCCTACTTTACCAACAACCCCAGACTAAGGTGTTATGCGACCCGTGCTGAGAGTCTCGTGGCACTTGGGGGTATATTCAGTGTCTACAACGGAGCCTTCTGGGAACCAGGGGACACCCAGTCGTAATTACCCTTATCTTCCTAATCGGGTCACTGGGAAGATGGACCGCAAATACCCGGTTCTCGTGGGATCAGAATGGAGAATGAACTAAACCAAAACAAAACCAAAACTGAAACTCAAGAGGTAAGCGAAACTCAACCAGAAGAGCTACCGATTGAACAACTAAGAGTGTCTGAGATGACCCCAATGGAGGAAGACAGACTTCTCTTGTCAGAAGGCGAAGTTCGGCCGGAAGAGCCAAAAAAGAAGCGGCTCTCGAGAGGCGAACTACGAAAGCGGAGGATAGAAGAGGCTATCGCTAGAGGTGAGCCGATAATCCCCAGGAAAGAAAGGCAGAAGAGGTGGGAAGAGAAAAACCGAGCTCTGATGAAACCAAACAACGAAGCCGGTTCCTCAAAAGGGAACTTGGTTGTTGTTGGGGCCTTAGAGCAAGGGAAAACTCATTCCGCACCAGCCCAAAAACAAAAAACCCACAGCTATGCAGGTGTGAAGAGGCTGCGATCGCAGCTGACACCTGAAGAACAAGCAAAGGGAGAGGAGAAAAGAAGGAAGGGGCATGATGGAGGTGTCACTAAGAAGACACCCGAAACATATGCCGAAAGGATCTCTGTGGAGAAGCTGGCTATTGTCCGGCTCGAACACCCAGAAGTGAAGCTATCGACGGAAGAAGCCAACAACCTGAAGAAAGTGCTGGGCAAACGCGCCTTTAAGGGCAAAAACGTTAGGATGTCCAGCTGTCATGTTGAAGGTGGAGCGATAGTGGTCGGCTGTATTAACACAGAAACAAAGGTGTGGCTGGAGAAGCAGGTCCAGGAGCTGAGTCCTTTCGAAGGGGTTCAGCTGAAAATGGGCCTGGTAAGGATGTTTAAAGTATCCACTTTTATCCCTAAGGACATCGAGGTGGACAGCAAGCAAGAGCTGTTCGAAGCCCTCAAAAACCAGAATGACCTTGACACGGATCAATGGACTGCTGTTGGAGTGAAATCTAGTACTAACGGCGAATTCCTGGTCCTTCATGTGGACGAAGACTCCCTGAAGAAGCTGAAGACTCTGGCGATGCGCCCATTTTTGGGCAGTGACAGGATCACCTTCAAGCTACAGGGAGGTAACGATCAATAGTGGATGAGAGCGGTGCTCCAGATAAACCTACACCACAGCAGAGCAGCTACGGCAACACTCTGCCAGAAGATCCTGGCTGACGACATAGGCGTGGTCCTGATCCAAGAACCATGGACCATTGGCAGCCGTGTGATGGGGATGAGCACCGCTAAAGGTAATTTGATATATGATTCTGGCAGTAACAACCCTAGAGCATGTATATATGTCAGTAACAAAATCAAATCACTAAAAAATGGCACAAATGTGTTCTAGAGACACAGCCGTGACAGAGGTTCACTTGCAGACAGGTGAACGCAACATCAGAATCCTGTTTGCATCGGTTTACCTCCCATACGATTCTCCAGAACCACCGCCAACTGCGGAGATGAGGCGGATTGTGGAGTTCGGAACCCTTACGCGGAGGCACCTGATTGTCGGTTGTGACGCAAATGCCCACCACACCGCTTGGGGGAGCAGCAACATCAACAATCGGGGTGAGTGCCTCTTGAATTTCATAGTAGAATCTAACTTAGTTATTATGAAGCAAGGCCGTAAACCTACTTTTGTACAAAGAAGAGGTACAGGGGTAAGAGAAGAGGTCTTAGATATAACTCTGACTAGCAACTATATTGCAACTAAAGTTTTAAACTGGAGTGTGCTAGATGGTCGTATAAAATAAAGGAGACCTATAGAAACCCAAAGAAAACAGATTGGGTAGCTTTCAATGCAGAGCTAAAAAACAATCTAGTAAGGGAAAATTGGGTATCAGGGCAAGGGGTCGAGGACATGGCGAAACTCTTTGAAAAACGCCATGATAGAATCGTACCACAAAGCCTGCCTCGCGATTGAGAAAAACTCAAGGAAAAAAGCATGTTGGTGGAACCAGGGGCTGGAAACCTTGAGGAAAAACCTTCGCAGAGCATATAATACATGCAAACGTGCAGGGAACTGGGATAGGTACTCTGCTGCCCTAACAGAGTACAATAAAGAGGTGAGAAGAGCTAAGAGAAACTCGTGGAGAGAATTCTGTCAGAGTATTGATAAGGCTCCTGACTGCGCAAAACTCCAAAAAGTCCTAGCTCGAAGCCCCACAAATGCGGTGGGTACTATACTTAGGGAAGATGGGACTCACACCAAGGATCCTGAGGAGACTCTTCAGTGTTTACTGAATACACACTTCCCAGGATCGTTTTCAAACCAGTGAAACAGTTGTTAGTGAATGGCGGCGAGAACCTAGAGATAGCTCGTCTAAGGTGGACTGGAACTGTGCAAAGACTGTTATCAACTACTTAGGGATAAAACGAGCCTTGGAGTCTTTTAAGCCGTTCAAATCACCAGGTACCGATGGCATTTTTCCCGCTTTACTGCAGGAGAGTGGGGACTTGGTGATACCCCTGCTCCTACGACTGTTTCGAACTAGTCTAGTGACAGGAGTCATAACCTCATCTTGGAGGACCTCTAGGGTTATATTTATCCCGAAGCCAGGCAAACCCTCCTATGAGGTTGCAAAGGCTTATAGACCAATAAGCCTAACATCCTTCTTTGTCAAGACCATGGAGAAGGTTCTGGATAGGCATTTAAGGGACACAGTCCTCATCAATCGTCCCTTACATCCAAATCAACATGCCTATCAGAAAGGTAAATCTTGTGAAACAGCCCTACACTGTCTAGTTGGCAAGATTGAGCAAGCTGTTGAACAAAAGGAAATAGCTTTAGCAGTGTTCCTGGACATAGAAGGAGCTTTTAATAATATGAGAACTCACTCTATAATGTCTAAGCTTACATCCAGGGGTACGGAGAAAAACTGTTGTTAGGTGGATAAGTAACATGCTTAAGAGCAGAAGAGCACAGGCATCTCTGTGCGGAGTCACAAGAGCGGTCAAAACGCAGCGAGGATGTCCACAAGGAGGTGTATTATCACCAAGCCTGTGGAACATAGTTGTGGATGACTTACTCTGGACTCTGAATGAACAGGGTATGTATGCTCAAGGCTATGCAGATGATATTGTCATACTCATAAGAGGTAAGCATATGGTAACGTGTCTGGAAATGATGCAGAGAGCACTGGCCATTGTGGAGCGATGGTTGTGTGACGAAGAAGGACTTGTAGTAAATCCTTCGAAGACCGTCATGATACCATTTACAAGAAGAAGGAAACTGGAAATCACACAGCCAGTCCTATGTGGGAGCCAGATACAGTTAAGCAGGGAGTTCAAATATCTAGGTGTCAAACTGGATGATAAAACTCACCTGGAATTGTCATCTGGAATACATAATCAGACGATCTCAGACTACATTGATGATGGTGAGACGTGCAGTAGGATGCACACGGGGCCTTAGACCCGACATGTAACACTGGCTGTACACCAGAGTCATTATGCCAATGATGGTGTATGGCTCAGTGGTATGGTGGCCAAAAGTCCAACAGGTGACTGCCGCAAAAAAACCTGTCAAAGGTACAGCGGTTGGCATGCTTGGGGACAACGGGTGCCATGAGAGGAACACCAACCGCTGCTATGGAAGTAGTGCTAAATCTCCCACCCCTAGACATATTCGTCATAGGAGAGGCTAGGATGGCTGCCTACAGACTGTAGTGCAATGGGAACTGGCATTATCACCATGCTAGTAAGCACTCCAAGATCGTTGACATTCTCAAACTGGATATTCTAGAAATGATGTCTGACAGAATGGCAAAGGTTACGGACTGGGAAAACCCATTTAAAGTCAACATTGTTGAAAGGAAGGAATGGTCAAAAGGTGAGCCTTGACTACATGAAGAAGGCTCTAACCTGGTACACGGACGGGTCAAAGACTCTGAAGGGTACTGGGGGCAGGGGTCTGGGGAGCCAGACCGAGGGTTAACTTAAGCTTTAGCCTAGGTAAACTGGCAACTGTCTTTCAGGCTGAAGTTACAGCCCTTGCAGAATGTGCAAGAGTTAATGTGGAAAGGGGCTACAAAGGCAAAAAAAACATCTACATTAACTCGGACAGCAGGGCTGCTCTGCAGGCCTTGGCCAACCATGACTGTAATTCGAAGGCAGTCTGGGAATGCCATAAGGTCTTGAAATTGCTGGCGAAAACCAATAACGTTATTCTAACTTGGGTGCCTGGACATAGAGGAATCACAGGAAATGAAGGGGCAGACGGTTGCGCTAACTTGGGAGCCAACCGTCTTTCTTACCGGTCCTGAAACCAACGTGTGGGGGTCTCACATAACTTAGCACGTAGATCAGTTACCAAGTGGATGGTTAACAAACACCTACAACATTGGAGAAAACGCTGAGGGGAATGTACAGGCAAACCGGATGCTCAAGGGACCATCAAGGAACATTGCAGCAGATGCCCTTAGAATGAGTAGAACGGAGATCAGAAAGGTGACTGGTTTTATTACAGGTCATTGGATATTCCGAAGTCACCTGAACAGAATAGGTATTTCAGTTCAGGAAACACTGTGCAGGAAATGTGGCGAGGCTGACGAAACAGCCAAGCACGTCATATTTGGAATGTCCGGCATTACAGAGCAAACGCTCAAGATCCCTAGGTGTTCTTATGCATACGGAAGAGGGGTTGGAACAGGAAAGCATTGTTCAGAAGATCTCATGGTTTTGTAAAGGCCTGGGATTTGATACAGCTTAAACCCTGGGAGAGGGTGCACAATAAGCCGGATGGCTGAGAGGCAACTACCAGGCCTAGGAAACCTGGCCCTCTGTTAAAAAAAAAGACCAACAGCTCAGTCTTTTACCATTCATTCCAACAGCACTTATACTTACATAACATTCTAATTTCACTATAATGAAAAGACTAATATTTCTCAAATTACGTTAATATTTTGTGAATATTTTTAAGGGAATATGTTGGTAAACATTAGTTTTTAGGCAATATTCTGTCCCACTATCTTCAGTTTTTCATAATCGTATTGAATGAAACATAAAATTACTTTCGTAATTTACTACTGTTACATTAAATACATAATGTTCATTGCATATTTTTGTATCATATATGGTTAATTTTCCATGTTTTCTCCATTTAAAAATTCTTTATCTAGCGTTTTATGCTAAATTTTAGGTTGGGGTTTATTATATTCAGGCGGTTTAAATAATAGCAAAAAGGTTTTACTGCCATATAACTTAGGTTTCTAAATTACAATTAATTTTCTTAAAATATGATTGCATGAAAAGATTGGCCTTATTCGTACTTAATAGAATACCTCATGAAATCGATAAATATATTTAGGACAAATGAAAAGGAAAATGCATTCAGGTACACAAAATGTGTAAAAATAAATTAATAATATTAGAGACACAATAATAAAACTGATACCCTAGGCCATTCATTAAAGACCTCTTTAAAATATATTTACAACTAGTTGAATTGATAAGGAATAGTTTTCTTGTAAAAATATGAGGTTTTAATAAATTAAACATATAAAAACGTTTTATTTATTTACTAACCATACAGTTTATCAACAAGTTACTTTTTTTATTTCATATGCAAACCAGTAATAATATAAAAAAAAATAATTGTTCGATGATCACACATCAGTACACTATCACAATGGTGGTACCTGGGCTAATTTGTAGTATTATTCTTCGCTGTTGAACTCGGGACGAATAAATCGGTGTAAATGCTGAACAAAGTTACGTTTTCTCTGGGGAGGAAGATAAAGTACGCTGAGACCACAGACTGGTAGAACTTGTGCTTCTTGTGTTTCTTTAAGTCTTTCATTTTGCATTTTAGACATACGCAATAAGAACTATAATTGTCCACTTTCCATGGTATTATTGCACTCATTTTGAAATAAATCACTGTTTAAGTTTGGGTAATTAGATTAATAAATAATTTTATAAACTTACGTAACATTGTATTCTATTTAAAAAAAAAACCTTTAAGTTATTTTGTTTATTATTTATTCCTACATCATTATAAATGTATTTTTATATTTTTATTTGTTACAAATTTTTGTCCAAAATTATTTAAAATGTACCATAATTTACGATGAAATATAATTAGTTATGTTTCATCATTACCTTGCATCATTTCTTTTGTTTTATGTCGGAAAATTTAACCAATTAAATAAATTGTTCGTATTCATTTATTTTGTATGAAAACTGTTTCCATAGAAACACTAATTTGATAGTCACAATAATTCGAGCACCAACAGTTTTTAAGAAGGAAAAAATCCTTGTAAAAATGGATGCAAATTATATATTTTTTTATATACATTATTCTTTAAATGTTTACCATAATACATGGTAACACAATTTACAACACACACACATACACCCACACACATATACACACACACACACATGGGTTGTTTTATATAATCAGTTTTCTTACATCACATTGCAAAATGTGTTTAGTTTTATGTAGAAAATATCTAACCAGTTACAATAAAATTTGGCTTTTTATTGATTTTTCATGAAGATGTTTCCATAGAAACAAAAATTGTCAAAAATTCGAATACAAATTTTTATAATATTGGTATAAAACGTTATGATATACGTTTTATCTTCAAATATTTACTGGTATTACTAGTATACTAAATTTACATTTTATAAAAAATTCCTGGCTTTCTTATTTATTTAGATGTTCAAAGTTATTACATATATTACAATTTAGATTTAGTAAGTGAATTTTAGTGAATTTAGATAATATGAGGGTTGACTTTTTACACCAAATATTGTATCGTTGTCACTGTGATCGCTTGAACAACAGAGTGTCTTTGTATCACCAAGATTGACTTGGACAGAAAGAACTGACATTGATCTATGAATAAGCTATTGAGCTGACTTGATCTGACCTGTTGGGTGACGGGGCGGGGTCGGGAATAACCTCCCAATCGCATACCTGTACAATAGCTGTTTCACATGCATGAGTCAAGTAGGAACTTGTTAGGATGATTTCTTGTGCAGATGAGTTACAGTGTGTAAGTCACCGATAGTGGGATATTCTGGGTTAGGTGGATGATATAATTTAGGAGTATCGTGGTTAATTGAAATCACTGTCGTGTCTTAGTAGGTTTATTAACGTCGTGGGTTGTGTCAATATATTTATTGATAATTCTTCCGTGGTCGATCTTTTCTTATGTTTGCCTACTGGACCTTTGTCACTGGATGTTCTAGAAGACTGGAAAGCCATCATGACCATCTTCTTGATTAAACCAGGAAGATCCGGTTTGCTTTGTGATGCATATGACACCATGATACGTCAAATGTCTAAGTATAACGAGGAAAGGTTGTAGGCTTCGCAATTTTGCACAAAACCATTTATTTAATTTTTTTTGTTCCTGACGGATTACACGTTAGTCTGGGGAATTAATTAAGCGCGGAATCAAATTTAACAAACCACCAAAAGATAAAACAAGAAAAACACAATAATGAAATGTATAACAACGTGTACTCCATCGGGCGCAATGCGCACTTTACAAAAGCCCTGTGTGTACCCAATTGGTACCCTGTGAGTACATGTTGTCGTGGACGTATTTTAATAGTTTATTTATAAGCTCTGTAAATCGCATTTTAGCTGGAAAGATAACAATCGCTTTACAGCAACACAGCTATTTAAAATGGTTTCTGATAATGGATATATGAATAGAATCGTAAGGGATTTGGCAACATTTTTATATTGGTTTTAAGGGTAACGATGATGAAAAAGGAGAATAAATATGTTTTGTTTAAGAAACTGAGTACAATCCTTTGACACTTAAACATATATTTTGACATAGTAACACACATAGCCTAACTATCGGGATGACATGAACTACCATCTTGCAATTTTTAATGAATCCTCTACAAAGCTGGTTACGTGTAACATGGTGGGGTCCGCTTATACCGAGTAAATATATATGAAAGTGATGTTTTAAAAATTATACTATTGTTACAAAGTTTACGATTACCAAATGGTACTGTTTTTCGGTCCCTACGAAACTATTCAACTGCCTAAAGTCAGCATAATTCTCCGCTCGGCAATGAAAGTTCCAGTCGTAGAGTAAAATCATTTCAAAGGCACCTTTGGGTTGATTTATGGCTGAAAGCTGCAAAATGCGGAACAACTTTCTCTCTAAATGCAAATGCAAGGGGAATGTGTATTGTCCGGAGTTCCTGCAGCGTCACATTGTTGTGTATCTCAGGTCACATTGTGTTCTAATTCTGCATTCAATAACAGTGTCTTTGACTGGTTCACTTTCTGAAGTGCATTATTAAGCTACACTGTTTAATTCACAACAATCTTTATAGTCTAGTGATATAGTTGACTACAGCATACAACTGAATTTGCAGTGACAATTATGGTGTAAATAGTATCTTCTGGAAAGTAAAGAGAACAAATAACTTCACATTTGACTCTGAGAATAAATAAGTCTGCATAGGCATCCGGGCTGTAGTCTGGGAATGACATAAATAAGTCACACCTTTGTCTAGATCAGGGCACTGTAATACAATAATTAATTAAACGCTAGTGTCTAAGGAATTTACAATTAGGGATTAAAATGGTACAATGTTTTGGCGGCCATTTTATATATATATATATAATTATATATAAGCAATATTTAATTTTATTTGGTATTAGTCATATTTAAACTGTATAACATTGCAGTATTTTCATCCCCAGAAAGTAAAACACTATTATGCTGAAATGCAATAGAAATATTTTACGTAGTAGGTACAGTAATATATACCAAAACAGTAAACAGAATAATTTGCCAGAATCTTAATTTAATATGTATTACAAATACAGTGTTTCCTTATGGTCCACTTTATAGAATAAGCATCAGTTTAAAAAGACGTTTGTACAGTCTGTGTAGCATAAATATTGTGTTTAATATTTTTTTTTTTTGTAATTTCTAGAAAATTTTCAGTTTTGATTTTGCATTACAAAAGTAATAAAATATTTTGTTTTAACTACCTAAAAATCCACCTAATTCTAGAGTAGTTAGGAGTACGGCAAAAACCCCATACTCCCTATGATTAGTTTTAATTTTAACTTAAATTTTTTCTGATGTAATTACCACAAATAGGTATTTAAAAATATAGTATGCAGTTAGTTATTAGATCAGAACTATAAGTTTTTAATGCTGTATGTTTCCGTTTCTCACCCTATTTAGTATCTATAGAAGTGAGTGTCAGATTTCCTTTTAGACCCAAAAAAGAAGAGCCAAAGATGATTCTGAACTACATATTTAACCTACAACAGGTCTCAGGATTACAAAATATCCCCAAAAATATAGTAGGAAATAAAAGAAACTTGTTTGAAATAACAATATGTGCTCCTCAAACACTAAGTAAATTGTTTTCATTGACATTTTAATAGTATAAAAGAGTACGTATTGATTTTAATACTATAACTAAATAAATAAAAAACCTGTTTCCCTATCAAACAGCTTACATAATTAGACTCGAACTTCCATCGGTATTCAATGTGTTTTTCTTATACAAATTTCAATAAAAATTTTTTTTCTTCAGGTTCTTATTAGCCTACATAGAAATTCAATGTTACAGGAATATGGGAGTGCCGATGGCCGAGTGGTCTAAGACGTTGGACTTTGGGTCTGAGTTAGAGATAAGCACAGGTTCGAATCCTGTCTGTGACCGTTGCACTTTTTATCAGTTCCATCGACCTTGTACTGTATCGACTTTCCCCTTATTCTGTTTGATAAGATCCTCGCACAAGCCAGTGGCCTATGAGGACGGGCAGAATAAGGCATAAAAGGAGATCGGCTTCAATAGAGAATGTTAATTTGCAATATGAAAACATTAGCCAACTGTTTTATTGGCCAGTACATCTGGAAAAAAAGTATGGAAACGCTTTCACTAATTTTGTGTGGCTTCACTTATACAAATTAAATTTTGTACATCACCACTTGTGTTGAGAACCTAGTTTTTTGAGACCAGTGGGGGACATTTTTATCTTTTTCAGGGGGACGGCCCGTGAGGAGTCGGACGAAAATCTTAAATGTAAGCATAGGCCGAGTTTGGTATCAAATTAAAGGTCTAGTAAAGAGAAACTCATTACAGCAAACCGCACTTAAAAAGGTTGACCCTATCCAGAGTTACGGGCCGTATGAATTTCATGACAAAGAAATTTAGTAATTTAGTCTTGTGAAGTAACTAATTTACTTTCAGTAGTATGTTTTATGTCGGTTATGTAAATTTGAAAAACAATTTCCGACAAAAAATTATTTTTTTTAACCTCTACATTTGTTGGATAACAGTAAATAGGGGTTTTCCTGTCTTGTTTTCAAGAAACTGAGAGTATTCAATAATACCACCGTAACTCCTTATCAACATGAGGTCAAGGTCCAGTCGCTCCAGCCCTTTTATCTCAGGCAAACATAAACTGGTTTAGGCAATACAAACAGTACTGTCACAGCAAAACTCCACAGTTTTGTATTTTTAATATCAGCTTGGTTTTTAGTCTACGTTATAATTTTGTCCACGTAAGATAAAGTTGAAATCTTAGAAGGTACTGCGATAGTTATAAATTTTTTTTACTTAAGTTTTTACATTTTATTCTACTAGTTTTTAAAAGCAGTGTCACTTAGTGAGTTTGAGAGAATCACGCTGCTTATGATGCGTGGGTATGGATATCTAGTTCGTCCCTATGAAGAAACAGCGCATTTGTTCAATGACACTTTTCTTGATAGACCCCAATTAGTAAGTCAACAGTGTTTAAGACAGTAAAAAGATTTGAAGAAACTAGAACAGTCAAAGATCGCGAAAGAAGTGGCAGGCCTAAATCGGCAACAAATGAACAAAAATCTTTGGATGTACTCCAAACATTTGTTGAAAATCCCAGCACCTCGGCCAGAGTGGCTGCAGAAGATCTTGATATGAGCCATACCTCAGTGTTGAATGTTTTACACAAAAACAAGTATCACCCTTTTAAAGTAACCCTAACCCAAGAACTTGCAGAGGATGATTTTGATCGAAGGACTGAATTTTGCGAAATAATGATGAGAAAGTGTGACGAAATTCAAAATTTTTTAAGTTTGATATTGTTTTCAGATGAAGCTACATTCTTTGTTAATGGGCAAGTTAATGGGCATAATTGCCGTTACTGGGCCGACCATAATCCACACTGGATGATAGAAGGCCACACACAAAGGCCTCAGAAAGTGAATATGTGGGCTGGAATAATAAACAATAACATTGTAGGACCGTTTGTGATAGATGAAAATCCAACAGGCGAAATTTATTTCAATATGTTGACAAATAACATTTTGCCAGCAGTGCGTGCTCTTCTTGGGGCAAATTTTAATGCAGTATGGTTTCAGCAAGATGGAGCACCGCCCCATTACTATTTGCGGGTGCGCAATCTGTTAGATGAAGTGTTTCCTAACCGTTGGATGGTCGCAGGGGTACCGTTGAGTGGCCGGCTAGGTCACCGGATCTTAATCCACTAGATTTCTTTTTGTCGGGCTTCTTAAAAGATAATGTGTATAAAACTAAACCAGCCAACATTGAGGAGCTGACAAATCGTTTATTAGAAGAAGCAAGAAGAATTACACCCGAGATGCTTCAAAATGTGACTGCAGTAGGTTTTTATAATAGACTAGCTCATTGCCAACAAGTGTTCGGAGAGAAGTTTGAGCACCTCATTTAAAAGGTATGGTTATTTTTTGTAATACATAGATAATTTTTAATTTAATTCTTTTGGATAATTGTGTTCCATAAAGTGTCATTTTCAGTCAGAACAGTTTACTTGAGACTGTGAAATTGCGGAGAAATAATAATTAATCAAACGTTACTTATGAAATTCAAACGGCCCGTACTCTGGATAGGGTCAACCTTTTTAAGTGCTGTTTGCGGTAATGAGTTTCTCTTTACTAGACCTTTAATTTGATACCAAACTCGGCCTATGCTTACATTTAAGATTTTCGTCCGACTCCTCACGGGCCGTCCCCCTGAAAAGATAAAATGTCCCCATTGGTCTCAAAAACTAGGTTCTTAATACAAGTGGTCATGTACAAAATTTAATTTGTATAAGTGAAGCCATACAAAATTAGTGAAAGCGTTTCCATACTTTTTTTCCACCCTGTATAGTATATCGTATGTCTTCCTAAATTCAAATAGAAATAACATTGAACTGTGAAGCAAGAATTTATACAATGGAAATGAATATAACATGTACTATCGTTGTAGTTCAGTGAGAAAACGCAATCATTACTAGGCAACAGTCAGCGATAAAACTGCACCGAAATAATTAACACAACACAAATTAACACTACATGTTGATGCTAGGTATTCAAATTGTAAAATGTTTCACTTTGTCTATTTCCCACATTTTTATTATTTTTAGATATCATAATATACTTGTCTCTTCTATCAACGTTGGTAAATAAAGTGTCAACATCAGTTTTTTAGTTTTTATATTTACCGTAGATGAACTTTTTGTTTAATTTTAAATATACGTGCTAATTAAAAAAATGTGTGATAAAGGTAAGCAAAATGTTTGCTACCACATATTACAGTAATATGTCTCACTTTAATATTTATTCCAGTTGACATTCATATGAGATTCAATTATTACCATGCACAATATTAGTCTTTGAATATTCAGCAAACTCTTTGGAAGTAGAATGCTTGTCTTTAGAAGTAACATGATTTTGAATATATTGGTTAGATACATTGTATGTTCAATATACAAAGAGTGGACCTCTGGGTTTAGAACGTACTGACTAAGTCGGTGGAGGGTTCGAGCTATAATTTTCAGGGTAATAAAGGTACAACAGTTTATAGGAAGGCAGAACTTTGAGGTAGCATTCATTGCTGCTGCCTTTGGGTCATATTGATGCTATCGCTAAGCAAACTCCCTCCCTACTCTTACAAATAATTAATACATGCCTCTAAAACAATAATAAAGAAACTCAGTTTAATACAATTTTTAATTTAATTTTTAGATTTCCTTTAAAGTACATTTCCTAATAAGTCTATTTATTTGGACAAAATATTGAACTGTCGTAGCTTACTAGAAATACAAAAATAAAAAACGATAAGTCCACAACAATTTCTATTTTAAATTATAAGGTATTTATTATAATATTATCACTTACTTTAGTTGAATTTTAACAACATTTATCACTTTAGGAGCTGGAAAAATCTTTCTGCCTGTTTTATTACTCGTTGTCTTCATTAATCTGTAGATTTTAAATTGTGAATAAAGCTCCATTTATAAATGATGAACAACGAGTTAGATGATGGTGCATGTCACTGCATGGGATTTGTCTGAGCGTTAGTAAAAATTTTTACATTGGTCTTATCGGTAACCATGGTCATAACGAGAAAATGGAAAATGTAAAAATAAACCTTGTACAATCATTTAAGATTTTAATGTGTGATGATGTCGTATAGACTAAATATCCTTAGACATATAATTTAAATTTTATGTAAGTTTGCTGTGAGGTCCTTACCTATTTAAAAATGGGTTTCGTACCCAAATGTAATGAACAAAATCGTGAATAAATCATGTGCCAGAAAGATAAATCTCAAAAATATTTTATCTGTATACTTTAAATTACGTATGCATTTCCAATTATACAAAGACAGGAAGCACTTCTATGATGATGCATTTCCAGCTATGAAGTTGGGCAGAGTTTTATTGAGGTGTATCACTTATAACGCTGACACAATTTCTCTTTTGATGGGGGGAGGAGGGTTTTTACAAAATAATTTTTTCGCTTGACTGTATATTGTTCCTTCTGTCAATAAAGAAATGGAGTAGAGACCTGGGGTAAATTCTTGCTTTTAACCTCAGTAAATCATGCTGTGCAAACACGTGGTGTGGCTTAATTCTGCTTTGCCTTTAATGAGAATTCATACATTTTATTTATTTTTAAAATGCATGCTTACATAAAATACGAATCTAGAAGTATTTATTGTTCAAACCAGTAGTTGAAATATATCAGTGTAAAACATTGCATGCAAGTCAATAACTGCACCAATAACAGCCATCCCAGCATCTAAGTACTTGAAAGTGAGTGTTTCAAGTGTAAAATGTTTACACCTGTTTAACCGGCACAATGTAAACATTTTACGTTACAACAGGTTTGCTCCATTCAACGCCTTTGGCTGCTTCAAATTAAATGGAAACTCTATTTATATTGTCCTTCCATACTATTGTCTTTGAGAAAAGTACCATTCACTTGAAAGATATAAACATATGTACAATGCAAATAAATTGTATTGGAATGTAATCTCGCATGGCTTACTGTATCACATGATACAATAACATATTGATACGGTTTATTTGTTTACTCCAATTGAAGTTATAACATTTAACATTGTGTTTAAGTCTTTTTTTAATGTACTGTTAAAAAGGATATCTTACTAGGCCCAACCCTGAAAACTGGATTTTTTATAATTCAATTAATCAAGAATGTTCAATATTCATTGGGAAGGTTTAAAATCTTTGAGTTTAAAGGATATTGAAAGCCTGGATGACTGCTAGTAGAACATAAATTATTGTGTTACTTTTTAGTTTAGACCACGAGGTAATTTTGCACTGGTATTAACCTTAAACACGACCAGTGAAACTCTAATTTACTCAGATCATTCTTCTTAATCTGCTTTGTGTTTCGTGCACAGAAAGGAAAGTCACTAGAGACGTAAGCAGCTGTACCTGTGTTTTTGTGGGGTATTGTGTTTTTTAGAACTCTTTATTCTTAGCCTTGTATTCTTACTTAATATTCACAAAGATTGTAACTAACCAAAGGTGCAACTGTTTGAAGTTTACCGAATGTAAATACGCAAAGAAGTTTTTTTTTAATTAGCTAAGCTTTAGTGAAGCCTATAGTAATACGTGGGGCTGGAAAAATGTATTTGTCTGTCTGCCTGCTCACATCTAGAAAACTAACGGACCTAAGTCCTAGAAAACAAAACATTAAATTTATATACAAGGAACATTGAGTTCGAAGATGGTAAATGTAACTTAATGAGTTTTGACTTAGCGTTAGCGAATACATTTACATTTTATGGGTAACCGTGATGGGAACGAGGATGATTAGCAGCATAAATAAAATTGAAAGCTAACCCAATATACCCATATACGATTTAAACAAACACATATGACAAAAAAAAAACACATATACTGTAAACTATCCTAAAATATACATCATCTTATGGTGATTTTGTGTGAAGACTTTTATTATTTAAAAACTGCGTTAAGAAAGATTTCATATCTAGAAAACATTTTTTCATGAAACTTCATGTCTACCAGAATGAGCTACGTCATTTTCGTTCAAACTTCTTTTTTATATGATTGTCCGTATGTTTATCTGTCAGCGAAACATCTCTAGAAGGAAATGAGCTACATGAGTGAAACTTTGCATGCAACCTCCGTGAAGCGTGCCACGCGACACGGTGCGGTGTACTTCTTCCTTGTCAATATAATAACCCAAAATGAGCGCATTAAATAGCAGAAAAATCCCGTATTAGGATACAGCTCTGTTATTACTACCCATGTTATATTTAACGTTTCATTAAATTAGGATACTGATATAAATTTAAGATGTGCAAAAATATTTTATTTAACGATGTTTCTAATTTTAATATTAATAAAATCTTTCCATCTTTACAGTTTAAAAAATAGGTTATTACATTTGATGATTAAATATTCGTGGCATATGAAGAAACATTGCAGCTTTTGGGGTTTAATTGCACAAGTCTAGCATAACGTCTGTAACAAATTAAACTATTTTTAGGCCTCCATCATACGAAATTATATATGCTTCCAATATGATTATTACCGACTTAGTCTACCTCCTCTGTTTAATTAAATATCTCACGTGTAACTGAAATTGTTGGCGTTGTTCATTAAAATATTATGAAATATTGCGGTGGTATTTGTATATTTTATTTGCACTGATAAAATTGCTTCAAACTCCAACTTTAATAACTTTAAATATTTCACTACTCAAAAATTAGACGTTCTATAATTTATCATAAGATTTAAATATCTTCCAGTGAAAATAAATTATTTTCAGATATGTTCAATATGCCATCAGAAAGAATGGACCTGTAAGGGATCTGGAATTCAATTGAAAATCACATGCGAAATCGCTGGTAACTGCTAGTTTTAGAATGAATGCTCCGCAAAAATAGTGGTTTACATTTAAACAGTGTGTGCCATAAGAATGAGCTTTTTTAGCAATAAGTCAAAAATACAACTCGAATTTGTACAACCCACCCTAATCGAAAGACAAAGGTTTTATTATATTTCACAACAGAGACAGTCTACATTGCTTGATTCTGTACTAAAAGGGTAAAATGAAGAATTTTTCTGTCTTCCAGGCATTATTTTGGCAGTCACCACGAGTAGGAACCTTATTAAGCAGTACATGAAACGTGTTTCTACAAACTTAGTGTGTGCCGTTACAGAACTGAGATCTGCGAGGTGAGGCAAGACTTGAGTGCGGGATGACACGGAATTCAGACGTGATTACAACGCATCTTGAATATTCCAGTCAGACTCTTGTAGATTCAAACTGAAGCACCGCGGGACTTATGTTATCTGTGTTAGAATGGTGGGGGGGGGGTGTTAATTTTAAAGGAATGATTATACTTTGGCTCCATATGTAAACGAAATATTTACTTGATTATAAAACCTAATATTTAATATATATTATTAAAGCAGTCAATATTTTGATAGTTCAGATGTTGTACAATATTGCAAAAAAATTCAAATAACTGTCTAATATAAAATATTTTCAGTACCTTCCATCTTAAAAATGTACGATTGGTACATCAAAAAGAAAATTGTATCTTACAAACAAATCAATTTTAGAAACGGCGGTATAGATCCTGATTGCGTTTTATTCAAATTTATTGAAAATTTATGAACAAATTAGCATATTCATAAACTTTTCTTTGATTCCATCTTTATATGCACATTACGCTTTGAGTAAGCATTCACAAGAATACATTGAGGAAAACAAGTTGACGCAATTGAAAAGAAGAAACCTGTCAGCAAATTGAGACTGAGAGGAAGACGTTCCGCGGATTTGTTGTGGCCTAGCAGCTCGTTACTTAAGGAAGGAATAAATGTTCAGCATAAAGTTGTTTCCTTTTGTAGAGTAAACGACGAGGCATTCGGCGACAAAACTCTGTCCTTTCCTAAGAAACACTTAAATTTTATTGACAATATATTTATTATATAAACCTTTCCTTAATTTATTAGGTAACATTGGCATTGAAATCTAATTTCTATTAATATTTAATACTACTACGCTATAGTTTTCTTTAATAAAATATAAAATGTACATTGAATACTACCAAATGAAAATATATCTACTTCTTTTTAAAATCCACAACTGTCTTTATTGTGTTTCGCTAAGCAAAATTGGTATAAAAATGATGTAGTAGTAATAACTTATTAACGTTACTTGATAAACCTTAAAAATTCTTAATTTTTTTTAGAATCCTGGGAATCTCTATAACAGACAATACTCACATTTTTAGTACGAAGGTATTACAAGTGGCAATGAAAACCTTGATGAAGATAAAGTGCAATTTTTGTATAAAAATACAATAATTTAATATAAATTATAATATCGAGTTTTAGTATTATGGATTAAAATTCAGTATAAACAGGATATAAAAGTTTTACGTATATTAAATGATTGAGGGATGCGCGAGTTTCATAAAATATCGACCTTTATTGAAATACTATGGTTGGGAATGAAATTAATTATGTTGTATACCAAGAGAGCGGACTACAGGACCTAAACCACACTGCTTAAGACTCTATTATGGATTTATGGCATTTCCCATACACTATTATGTAGGTTTTATAGAAAATATTTTACCTCAGTAGTACATTTGTGCTTTTTAAAACCAAACAGTCGACATCAAAGATGATTAATATAAGAGTTAAATTTATTAATTGCTAACAATTATGGAAGAAAGAAATATCTATTTTTAGGATGAAGGCACATTGATAAACCCTAGGGTCCTAGTGGTCCAGATCCAAGGGGCTTTAGAAGGACGTTAGTGGGAGTGCCCACAATCTTGAGGACAGTAATTTTCCAGTGCAAGAACTTCTAGGTGAGATCTTTCCAGAGATCTGTTTAAAAAAGCTGTAACTACATAGAGATTGGAAAATGTAAATGTAAATATTTTACAGGTTCCAAGATTTTAGAACTTAATTTATTCTGATCCTTAAACTACACCTTTAGTCGTGTAAGACTGCATTAGCCGTTTTTAGAACACACAAAATTTGAATTACAATATCAATGCCTTTAGCGATTTCGATCAGATATGAACCACATTCGTGACAGCATGCCCAAAATATATCTTAAAAATTGACCTGTCCCCGTATTTCTCAAATTAAAATCACATATGACTACTCATATATGATTTGATACTCTTCACTCATATCATCATCGGCGTACAATGATATGAAAGCATATTCAATATTTGAATTGAAACGTCGGCTGTAGTGATGCTTCATTTACTTTCATTTTTATGCCTTTATTTTACATCGTAGAAATGTGAAATTTGCTCATTTTACTTATATATACCTAAAACGTGTTAGAACGCTGTTAGAGTTTCAATTATGTGCATATTTTAAAAACATGAACTAAAAAATTTTTAATTTTTTTGGGCACAACGATAAAAAATAGTACTAAATATAGTTTTGATGTGTATTAATTATATTTCTTTAATGAAACGAATCCCAAGACTAAAATATAATACGGTGTTGAAGGTTAAAATTGGTATTATTGAGCTAAAACCAAGATATCCACGCGAAAATGTGTCTATTAAAACTACACTTTTACATTGATGAACTTTTCAAGTTGATCAGAAAATTTCCGTTTTATTTTATATTTCACGTTACATAACGATTACCTACTACATATACGTCGATATATGTGACAATATTTTACGTAATATTTAGGTAAATATGTAATAAATTTTTAAGTTGTAGAATGGGTAAAGGATTAATTTTTGGGAACCAAATAGAAACACAAAAGCAAAAAACTATAATATGAAGGAGAAGATGGATTGCAGACCTCATTTAGCATGAAAGAGCAATTATACAGGCTCGGCTTCCTGTAGAAAGTTCAGAATGCTAATTGACTTAACATATAATAGCTCTGTAGTTACCATTTGAAGAGATGTTTGTTAACTAAGTGGATATTTAGCATGTATAGGAAATATTTAAAAGAGATTAGTTTTTTCATGACACCGGTAAAAATAGAAAATAGTACATTATAATACCCTTTAAACTAACTTTCTTACCTTATATTTTATTCACGGACGTTTATAAAACAACTTATTGCTATGTTATCTTAACCAAGTAATGGTTAACCTATTTTATAAGTTGGTTCATGGTTTTACAGATATTATGGTAGTGCACATTTACTCCATATTATTTAATGTACAATGCTTTTAGCTCTCATACAAGAGCTGAGGGTAAAATATATATATTGTCAACACGTCCAAGCCTTTGATCTTTTTAGAACAATATTTTATGCAAGTCAGGCGGAGGTGGGGTGGCACCGATAAAGGTGCTGCTTTGCCAGAATACTGAAAGGATAATATGTTTTTATCTTATGCACATAAAATTTGTGCTGAGTATGTGCATTATGCACACAACGAAAGCCGTATTAGTAAACAACGAAATTTTATGCGTATACCAGTTAGAGGACTGTTGTATCAGTTGCATATTTAAACTTCCTATCTACAGTGTTGTTAACTTATAACAACAATATTGTTGTTAATTATTAAATAACCTTTCATTAATAAATCAAAATTTGGTACTATAAAACTGTCATCGAAATATCACATCAGGTGAAAAATTATGTGCACTATGACGTTTGTGATGTCGAAATGATGTGAAGAATTCGTTTGAGGTTCTTTGTCACTGGTTTATTTGTTATTTCTTCAGACAAATATGACTCAAGATACCAGGAGTCAGGTATGTGCCGGCTTCAAATTGCAAACGCTGCTCTAAGAAGAAGGTGAGCTGAAACCGGACTCAAAATTCACGATGAACAACCCTTCTCACCATAGCAACGTTATGGGTAGAAAACACGATGGCTCGACCTTACTTAAAGATCCTATTAGGCATATCCTACTGCACTGAATTGTGTAGGTAATGAATCAATGAGAATTATATGCACTGGATTAGACTATTAGACCATCTGGATTACACTATATATTTTTAGTCTGGGTTCTTTGATATCTAAACTATGTAGAGAGTTCGTCCTGAACTTCTTCGTCACGGTCTTTTTTTGGATCGCTTCAGACAAACATGACTCATATTCTAGGAGTCACGTCTGTGAAAGAGTCATGTTCCGAAGGTGAATGAACTGAGGATAAACTCAACACTCACATACCCTATGGGATTTGTTCTTTTTTCAAAATCTTGTCAAGTACCACGTAAAATTTTTAATTATCGTAACTTTTGACTATAAGATCTTGCCCAAAACATTTTATGTGTTATATTTTTTTCATAATAGCAAAATTAAAAGAAAAAACAAACTTTATGATAATTAAATATACTTTTGTAATTTATGATAATAGCTTAAGAATAATCAAAATTTGCTTAAACTTGATTAAATCATTCAGAAAAAGAAATATATGTTACTAAGATTTATATTTCTTTCTAGAACTAAGTTTGAAAAAAAAACTACTCACAATACAGCTAGTCTCAAATTTGTGTAAACTCTGTACCCAACACTTCCCTTTCTTAGCTTACACAGAACTTATAACTTACTTTATCTGTCGGGATTAGAACTAATTAGAACTAACTTTTATCTCTTGTACAAGAAAACTCTAAGATAAAAGTTTAGAATGTGTAATCTGCTTTCACCCAGATCCTACTTGAACACATTAATTCCTTGGTAAATAAAAGTTGATAGTCAACTTAACCCCCACAGTAAAAATAATCAGCTGGCAACATCAACCACTAAGTAAATACAAAAATTGCTTTGTTTGTGTAATCCTATGTTTAAATAAAATGTGTTTTTTTACAAGGATGACAGCTGTTATATAAAACATTTTTTTAAATTTTATCTAGCTTTATTGTCTAATTTCCGCACACTCACACACATACACACATTCATATATATATATATATATATATATATATATATATATATATATATATATATACACACACACACACACACACACATACAGGGTGTACTGAAAAGATGGGCTGGCGATGAATTTTCATATTCTATGTGAGATTCTAATCTAAACTTAAAGAGTTTGTGTTTCTATTACACCTCTTACAAACGTGTTAATTTAGTTACGTTTAGACATATTTCTTTGAAAAAGTACCATTAAGATTGTTATAAATATTGACAATTAGTTAGGATTTTGTAAATGTTTATCACATTGGCGGATTTCATTTAAAACAAGTATAGTTTCAATTTTTATACAAATTACAAAATAGCCGGTAGTAATTAAATTTTTAAATGTACATTTATTTTGTTATTTTACTTAAAAAATAATGTATAGGCGCCATTTTGTTAATATTAAAGGAAATCACAATAATATATTTTTTTTATTTCATTTTATTTATTAATACCTATGGTCAAAATGCCTACCTATAATACCTATTTTATGCATGTACCTTTACTTTTTCTACAGACATCAATTTCTTGATAAAAATGCAAATGGCGGCTAGTGGTTAAAATACGGATTTGTTGATTTTTGTTTTTAAAAAAAAATTAAGTACTATCAGCAATAGAAGTTTTTAACAGCCTATTGTGATCACCCTGTGTATGTATGAGAATTATAAGACTGGATTGATTATCTAGGACTCATTACTAATTCTTAATCTTCCTATTACAAAGTAGACATTCGGTGCAAATATGACTTGAGAACGAAAGCATTTCAAAGAATATCAAACCGCTATTAGTGATAAGATAATATGTATTTGTTTTGTAACTTCCCGATGACCTACAACGATAAAACTTTACTTGCATAATCCTTATGATATCAAAAGACAAATTGAAGACTTTCAATTAAAAAAAAATACTCAAGGGGGTATTTACTATAGCCAAACATAGTTTTATGTTGACATTTTAGTAAACAATAACAAATTTATCATCTAGAAGTTAATTCTAATTCAAAAGTGTACTGTAAGCTATTCTTGGTAACAGAGTATTCACGTTCTGTTGTTGAAAGTAGGCTAATTGTACAGGTTGATAGCTGAAACACTACAGGTGTAGTTTAGATAAGGTACATGCCGTGACCTGGCACTGAACTGACCCTGTGACGATGTTACCTGCACACTGACTGTAACATTGTTGTAAACAGCACACAGAATATATCCCTCACTTGTAGTGACACACTACAGATGTAGTTTGGATAAGGTATATGCCGTGACCTGGCACTGAACTGATTCCTTTGTGTCTGTGTTACCTGCACACTGACTGTAACATTGTTGTAAACAGCACACAGAATATATCCCTCACTTGTAGTGACAAACTACAGATGTAATTTAGATAAGGTGCATGCCGTGACCTAGCACTGAACTGACCATGTGACGGTGTTACCTGCACACTGACTGTAACATTGTTGTAAACAGCACACAGAATATATCCCTCACTTGTAGTGACACACTACAGATGTAGTTTGGATAAGGTACGTGCCGTGACCTGGCACTAAACTGACTCCTTTCTGTATGTGTTACCTGCCACCGACTGTAACATTGTTGTAAACAGCACACAAAATATATCCCTCACTTGTAGTGACACACTACAGATGTAGTTTGGATAAGGTGAATGCCGTGACCTGGCACTGAACTGATTCCTTTGTGTCTGTGTTACCTGCACACTGACTGTAACATTGTTGTAAACAGCACACAGAATATATCCCTCACTTGTAGTGACACACTACAGATGTAGTTTGGATTAGGTTGTACCGTAAATTAGTTAATTAAATTTCATACAATGTAAATTTCGCAACCTAATCAGCCAGTATAATATAATATTATTTTACATCCAATGTTCCGGAACTAAATTATTGGGCGGAGTAACTACCTAATTGGCACGCGTATGAATTTTGTCTTCTAACCCTTTGTAGCAGCCCAACTACGTAACCGATCAGACCTCGCGCGCTTTGTCCATGGCTACCACTTCCCAACTTCTACTCCTCTTCTAGAAATAACCGTTCTTAGACTACAGCTTCAATGTCTCGTGCCAAGACGCCGACACCCGGGTTGTGAGTCTACCTATTGCGAAGGGAAGTGAAATATTATTGTTTTGTAAAGTAAAACGTCGTACGCATAATTCAATAGAACATTGGATATTTTAGGCCCACCTAGAAGATATACTTTTTAGTTATTATATTCTAATTGGCAGCAACGTGGCCATTACATAACTTTTCCTTTACCATCTAAAAGTGGTGCTTTTAAGTTTTCGTAATTAAACTGAACTTATAAGTAAACTTTGTATTTCTAGTATTTATTACTACGACCTCAGAAGTCACCACCCCCATGTGTTATCGTCATACGGTACACATAATTATTGCGCAACTCTGCTATTGATGTGCCTACTCTGCCATCAACTGGGTGAAACTGAGTGAAAACGCCACAATGCCTGCCATTAAAATAGAATATTTGTCTAAAGATGAGTTGGTATTTGAACTGATATCTAGAGGTATTAAATTAAATAGTGACAGTACAGTAAATGAACTCAGAAAGTCCTTAAGACAGTGTTTGAGAAACAATATTTTACCTACTCCTAGTAGCCTATTAAAAATAGACCACAATCAGGAAGTAAAAACTTCTCAGTGAAAAAGTGATATTATTAGAACATGGGTGCAGTGAATTGAACAGTGCTAGTTCACCTTTAGAAATCACCAAATTCTAAGAAAAGTGTAAACATTTAATAAACCGTTTATTTTTAGACAACCAGCTAGAACTAAGTTCTGTACATAGTGAAACTTTATCAGCTTTACAGTGTAGGCTAGTAAATGTTGAACAACAGTTAGCTAAAAACTTGCTACCTACAGTGAACCTAGAACAGCTTAAAGTGTTAGAAGCCAATTTAAATGAATCATTAGAACAAGATGAGGCTATGGAACAGGCAGTGAAAGAACAAATAGGCCCTATTTCTGTACAACCACCAACAATATCACAGCCTACTGCCAGTACCCCCACTTTGCCTATAATGCCTATTTATAATGCAAACAATGATTGTATTAGTCAACCTATGTCTGGTATAAATATGTTTAATAAGTTAAACAACCCTGTAGAACATTATTTACAAAATTTTACAGTAACAAATGGTTTAGTAATACCTGAGCTAATAAACTTTTTGAAAACTTTGTTAAAACTAAAATGTGAAACTAGCCTATCAGAAAATGAAATTTTAGCATTGTTACCATGTTATGCAAAAGGTCCACTTTTAGCCAAAATAATACATTGTAAGTCTGTCATGCCAAATGTCAACAATCTACACAGGGAATTAATTAGTGCTTTTATCCCTGTAGGCCTAATTGAAAGACTGAGACTAGATTTAGTTTATAGGCCACAAAGGTTTGATGAGCCACTTTATGAATACATCTATGACATCAAAGAGCTCAGTCAAGTTTTATTGTGTAACATAAGTGAACAGGACTTGGTAACTTGTATAAAAAAGAGGTATTAAGCCTACAGATAGAAATAAGTTAATTTTTGAAAACAATCCCATTTGTTTTACAGATTTGGAAAATGTGTGTATAGCTAGTAACAATATAACCTTTAATGATAACTTAAGGGACAATTTAAGTAAGACATATGTTAACAACATGTATCCACCACATGTTGAACTTAGAAAAAGTAGGCCTACTGTCAAAAACCCAAAGTTATGTTTCAATTGTAATAGGCCTGGTCACTTAGCAAAAAATTGTTTTAGGAATCCAAAAAACTAGTTGACAGGGGAGTGGTATTACACACAACACCTAAAAATATCCCTCCCCGGTTTCATAAGTTTAAGAATAATAATTTTATAAATAGTAATACAGTAAGAAAAGAAAAACACTATTTTATGAGAGTCTATGGTAAGGTAATTAAAAATTGGAGTAAATTAAACTATAGAAAACCTAAATTTAAGACTAAATGTTAGACAGTGTAACAATATGCCTTTAATTGAGGCTATGGTGGGTAAAAATGTAAAAACAAACTGCTTATTAGATACTGGTGCTACAAGAGATATAATTAGTAAAGAATTTTATGATAGCCTATTGTTGAATAACAATGTATCTAAATTAATGAAGTCAGATGATAGAATGTTTGCTGCAAATAACACTGAAATAAAATGTTTTGGTTACTGTTATGCTAAGATAAAAATTTCTAAATTTTGTTGGAAAGTAAAATTTATTGTATTGGATAATTTAAAATGGGACATTGTATTGGGAAACCCATTTATATCTAATAGCAAATTAATTTTAGATCTTGATGGAGATTCATGTTATTTTAAATTCAATTGTAATGAGAAAATAACTATTGTCAGACAACAGCCTTTTGAACATGAAGTAAACAGCATTGATGTAAAAATAGGGTGCACTAGAGCTGAGGCTGAGATACAAAACCTTATAGGGGATTTTCCAAATGTTTTTAATCCAAAATTAGGAGAGGCTCTAGATTTGGAAGTGAGATTAGTTCTAAATGACCCCACACCTGTAAATATTAGGCCTTATTTTATGAGCCCTCCTACTGTAAATAAGATGAAAACAATAATACAGGATTGGTTGGACCAAGGAATAATTGAACCCAGTACTTCAGCCTACTCCAGTCCAGCCTTTTTAACCAAAAAGGACAGACTTGTAGTCAATTATACCGAATTAAATAAAAAGTTACAGAAAATTGATTTTCCCATTGGTGATTTAAATAATTATTATCAACATCTTAGTGGAGCCAAATATTTTTCAATAATAGATTTAAGAAAAAGTTTTTTGCAATGTCCATTATCACCTGATAGTCAAGATCTTACCTCATTTAGCACTATATTTGGTAAATATAAATTTAAACGAGTACCCTTTGGTTTACATGTTGGTAGTGCTGTATTGTCCGCCTATCTGGATAAAGACCTAGACAATATAAAATTTAAATATGTGATAAATTTTTGTGATGATATCTTAGTGTACAGTAAAGACCTTGATTCGCATTTAGTACATGTCAGAGAGATTGTAAATAGACTAAGCAAACATGGCTTAACGGCAAACCTAGAGAAAGCAAAGTTTTTGTTTTGAGGAAATATCCTTTTTGGGGAACTTAATAAAAAATAATACAGTAACTATAGATCCCGAGCGAACAAGGAGTATAAGAGAATTTATGCCGCCTAAGAACGCCAAAAAAATTTCACAGTTTTTAGGTATGACCAATTTCTTTTTCAAAATTTATAAATAATTATGCCGAATTATGTAATCCTTTAAATCGTTTAAGAAGGAAAAACGCTAAATTTGTTTGGACAAGTGAATGTCAAGATTCGTTTGTAAAGTTTAAAAGAAGCTATAATGAATCCTCCTGTACTCCAGTTAGCCGATTTTTCAAAGCAATTTATAGTAATGACAGATGCTAGTGGAATAGCCGCAGGTGTTTGTTTGTTACAGGAAAACGACCAAAATGAATTAATGCCAATAGCCTATTACTCTAGGAAATTTACTGATGCCGAATTAAAATATACTGTTTATGAAAAAGAAGCTTTGAGTGCACTAATTTGCATAGAAAAATGGCACGAATTTTTAGAAGTAAGAACCTTTAAATTAATAACTGATAACCAAGCTTTATCCTATGTCCTCAATCACAAAAGGAAGGTAGGAAGACTTGCCGGTGGATCGAGAGGATTTTGAATTTGCCATTTGAGGTGGAATTTAAAAGTTCCACCGATAATGCGCTGGCAGACGCCCTTTCACGTATGTTTGAGGGCGAGTCGACGGGAACAGCTGATCCGAGCCCCAGTGACTGCCGGAACGTTCCAGACCAGGATAAAAATAGATTATCGATTTCCTTCTGCCATTCTAACTCCTCCCGAAGGCAAACAGGTAAACGAACATCTAATGTAAAGCCTAAAATGCAGATAAATAATAAGTGCAATAACAAGGATAATTTGTGGTTGTTAATTAATGATTTGCCATTTGCGTTTAAAGATTTAGAAAAACATCAACTTCAAGATAAAGAAACTCAGCGAATCATTCAATCTGTAAAAAGCAATAGTAACAATTTATGTTATTTTATAAAAAACAATTTACTGATGTACAAAAGGAATGTAAAAGGTAATAGTAAGATATTTTTGCCTGTACAGTTAATTGATTTAGTATATGAATTCTTCCACAGTTCTTTAATAGGAGGTCATTTAGGCATTGCTAGAACGCAAAGAAAAATTAATCAGTATTTTTATAGACCTGATTTAGACGAAATTATAAAGGCAAAAGTGAAAGCATGTAATGTTTGTAAAATGAGTAAAGTGTGCCAAAGAAAATATGAAGGCGAATTAGTATCTGTGCCATTTAAGAACAATATGGATTGTTTATTCATAGATCTTTTAGGTCCCTTAGTGAGAACTAGAAACAGCAATGTATATTTACTTGTAGTTGTAGATGCCGCTAGTAAATTTCTATGGCTAATCCCTTTGAGGGAATGTAAGAGTGCTGAAATATGTAATAAATTAGACCGCATAACTTTTAACAACTTTTCTGTACCTAAAATAATAGTGTCAGACAATGCCGCATATTTTACATCGCTGTATTTTAAGAAGTTCTTATTTAAGAATTTTATTGAACACCGTAGACTAGCGCCTTACAGGGCTAATGGAAATCAATCAGAAAGGCATATTAGAAACATATCTACATTATTACGTAGTTTCTATCACAACTGTCATAGTAATTGGGATAATGACCTAGGCTATATACAATTAAGTTTAAACACCGCCCATAATGAAAGCACAGGTTTTGCTGCCTTTGATTTAATGTTTAATCATTCCTGTAATAATGCTTTATCTAATTTATGGAAGCTAAATGATCTAATTGGTGAGAATTTGTCCAAGGAAACTGTTGTAAACAATTTAAAGAGAGCGGTGGTGAATGTAAAAAGGAGTATAGCACATAACAGTAATAGACAAAAGTACTCAGAGCAAAATGTAAAACATCCCTTTAAGTTGCATTCCTTAGTATGGATTAGAACCCACTATTTAAGCAATAAGGTAGAACAGTTTTGTGCAAAATTAGAACCAAAATATGTAGGAATTTATAGAATTTTATATTTTTTAAGCCCTGTAACTTGTATTGTACAGCACACTGAAAATGTTTTGAATGTAAAAAAGGTTCATATTGTAGATTTAAAATTAAATTAAGACCTGTTATGTATAAAAAAAACTTTGTAGCATCCCTAGCTTAAGGAACCACTTGCTGCTAAATTTAAAAGATAAGATAAAATCCAGGAAGTTAATTGTTTAGTGAATTCTTAACGAATGTTTCAATGGAAATAAAATATAGAAAAAGAGTTTGTAGGTAGACTTTGTATAAAGAAATGAGACAGAGTTGATCCTGTTTGTAATATAGGAAACAAATATGAAAAGCTGTGTCTGTCTTTTGTATGTATGTCAAAATATTGAAGTTTGAATTTTGTGGATATATTTGAAGTGTTAAAAATTCATGTAGATGTAAGATGTATAGGATGTTGTATGTAAATATGTATATTAAGAGTGATGAGTAGTAATAAGAAATGTGAGACTTAGCTTCTCGTGAGGGGACGTTTCATTCCAAAGTATTCGATCCATATTGGTAACTTGTCCGCAAGTCTCAGGGTATTAATGGCAAAACACTATACACAAAACACTGGTATGAATGCAAAAAAGAAGTATGAATGTGGCGCCTATATAACAAAACACTACACTACACTTGTTCACGATTTAATCGCCTTAAATGTCCTTATTCTTGCAACGACCCGCAAATTCTAAAACGCTGCAACGTGCACTGCATGAAAATAGTTTGCCTAAATTGATTTTCTATTTTTTGGTCCCTAAGCGAGCAGTCATAGAACTGCATTGGCATGCGATCTAGCGGATTTGATAGGAAACTTTTGAAACCCCGCGCTATCGTATTGTTATGGTTGAATTTGAATTTATGTAATTAATAAAAGGTTGAATTAAGTTTGTTATTTAGAATATGTTTAAAGTAAAGCGACTAATTAGGTTGCGAAATCAAAACAGGGGGGATATTCTGTACCGTAAATTAGTTAATTAAATTTCATACAATGTAAATTTCGCAACCTAATCAGCCAGTATAATATAATATTATTTTACATCCAATGTTCCGGAACTAAAATTATTGGGCGGAGTAGTAACTACCTAATTGGCACGCGTATGAATTTTGTCTTCTAACCCTTTGTAGCAGCCCAACTACGTAACCGATCAGACCTCGCGCGCTTTGTCCATGGCTACCACTTCCCAACTTCTACTCCTCTTCTAGAAATAACCGTTCTTAGACTACAGCTTCAATGTCTCGTGCCAAGACGCCGACACCCGGGTTGTGAGTCTACCTATTGCGAAGGGAAGTGAAATATTATTGTTTTGTAAAGTAAAACGTCGTACGCATAATTCAATAGAACATTGGATATTTTAGGCCCACCTAGAAGATATACTTTTTAGTTATTATATTCTAATTGGCAGCAACGTGGCATTACATAACTTTTCCTTTAACATCTAAAAGTGGTGCTTTTAAGTTTTCGTAATTAAACTGAACTTATAAGTAAACTTTGTATTTCTAGTATTTATTACTACGACCTCAGAAGTCACCACCCCCATGTGTTATCGTCATACGGTACAAGGTACATGCCGTGACCTGGTACTGAACTGACTCCTTTGTTTATGTGTTACCTGCCACTGACTGTGACATTGTTGTACACAGCACACAGAATATATCCCTCACTTGTAGTGACACACTACAGATGTAGTTTGGATAAGGTGCATGCCGTGACCTTAGCACTGAACTGATTCCTTTGTGTATGTGTTACCTGCCACTGACTGTAACATTGTTGTAAACAGCACACAGAATATATCCCTCACTTGTAGTGACACACTACAGATGTAGTTTGGATAAGGTGCATGCCGTGACCTGGCACTGAACTGATTCCTTGTGTCTGTGTTACCTGCACACTGACTGTAACATTGTTGTAAACAGCACACAGAATATATCCCTCACTTGTAGTGACAAACTACAGATGTAATTTAGATAAGGTGCATGCCGTGACCTAGCACTGAACTGACCATGTGACGGTGTTACCTGCACACTGACTGTAACATTGTTGTATACAGCACACAGAATATATCCCTCACTTGTAGTGACACACTACAGATGTAGTTTGGATAAGGTACATGCCGTGACCTGGCACTAAACTGACTCCTTTCTGTATGTGTTACCTGCCACTGACTGTAACATTGTTGTAAACAGCACACAAAATATATCCCTCACTTGTAGTGACACACTACAGATGTAGTTTGGATAAGGTACGTGCCGTGACCTGGCACTAAAACTGACTCCTTTCTGTATGTGTTACCTGCCACCGACTGTAACATTGTTGTAAACAGCACACAAAATATATCCCTCACTTGTAGTGACACACTACAGATGTAGTTTGGATAAGGTGAATGCCGTGACCTGGCACTGAACTGATTCCTTTGTGTCTGTGTTACCTGCACACTGACTGTAACATTGTTGTAAACAGCACACAGAATATATCCCTCACTTGTAGTGACACACTACAGATGTAGTTTGGATTAGGTTGTACCGTAAATTAGTTAATTAAATTTCATACAATGTAAATTTCGCAACCTAATCAGCCAGTATAATATAATATTATTTTACATCCAATGTTCCGGAACTAAATTATTGGGCGGAGTAACTACCTAATTGGCACGCGTATGAATTTTGTCTTCTAACCCTTTGTAGCAGCCCAACTACGTAACCGATCAGACCTCGCGCGCTTTGTCCATGGCTACCACTTCCCAACTTCTACTCCTCTTCTAGAAATAACCGTTCTTAGACTACAGCTTCAATGTCTCGTGCCAAGACGCCGACACCCGGGTTGTGAGTCTACCTATTGCGAAGGGAAGTGAAATATTATTGTTTTGTAAAGTAAAACGTCGTACGCATAATTCAATAGAACATTGGATATTTTAGGCCCACCTAGAAGATATACTTTTTAGTTATTATATTCTAATTGGCAGCAACGTGGCATTACATAACTTTTCCTTTACCATCTAAAAGTGGTGCTTTTAAGTTTTCGTAATTAAACTGAACTTATAAGTAAACTTTGTATTTCTAGTATTTATTACTACGACCTCAGAAGTCACCACCCCCATGTGTTATCGTCATACGGTACAAGGTACATGCCGTGACCTGGTACTGAACTGACTCCTTTGTTTATGTGTTACCTGCCACTGACTGTGACATTGTTGTACACAGCACACAGAATATATCCCTCACTTGTAGTGACACACTACAGATGTAGTTTGGATAAGGTGCATGCCGTGACCTAGCACTGAACTGATTCCTTTGTGTATGTGTTACCTGCCACTGACTGTAACATTGTTGTAAACAGCACACAGAATATATCCCTCACTTGTAGTGACACACTACAGATGTAGTTTGGATAAGGTGCATGCCGTGACCTGGCACTGAACTGATTCCTTGTGTCTGTGTTACCTGCACACTGACTGTAACATTGTTGTAAACAGCACACAGAATATATCCCTCACTTGTAGTGACAAACTACAGATGTAATTTAGATAAGGTGCATGCCGTGACCTAGCACTGAACTGACCATGTGACGGTGTTACCTGCACACTGACTGTAACATTGTTGTATACAGCACACAGAATATATCCCTCACTTGTAGTGACACACTACAGATGTAGTTTGGATAAGGTACATGCCGTGACCTGGCACTAAACTGACTCCTTTCTGTATGTGTTACCTGCCACTGACTGTAACATTGTTGTAAACAGCACACAAAATATATCCCTCACTTGTAGTGACACACTACAGATGTAGTTTGGATAAGGTGCATGCCGTGACCTGGCACTGAACTGACTCCTTTCTGTATGTGTTACCTGCCACTGACTGTAACATTGTTGTAAACAGCACACAAAATATATCCCTCACTTGTAGTGACACACTACAGATGTAGTTTGGATAAGGTGCATACCGTGATCTGGCACTGAACTGACTCCTTTCTGTATGTGTTACCTGCCACTGACTGTAACATTGTTGTAAACAGCACACAAAATATATCCCTCACTTGTAGTGACACACTACAGGTGTAGTAGTTTAGATAAGGTACATGCCGTGACCTGGCACTGAACTGACTCCTTTCTGTATGTGTTACCTGCCACTGACTGTAACATTGTTGTAAACAGCACACAAAATATATCCCTCACTTGTAGTGACACACTACAGATGTAGTTTGGATAAGGTGCATGCCGTGACCTGGCACTGAACTGATTCCTTTGTGTCTGTGTTACCTGCACACTGACTGTAACATTGTTGTAAACAGCACACAGAATATATCCCTCACTTGTAGTGACACACTACAGATGTAGTTTGGATAAGGTACATGCCGTGACCTGGTACTGAACTGACTCCTTTGTTTATGTGTTACCTGCCACTGACTGTAACATTGTTGTAAACAGCACACAGAATATATCCCTCACTTGTAGTGACACACTACAGATGTAGTTTGGATAAGGTGCATGCCGTGATCTGGCACTGAACTGACTCGTCCTTTCTGTATGTGTTGCCTGCCACTGACTGTAACATTGTTGTAAACAGCACACAAAATATATCCCTCACTTGTAGTGACACACTACAGGTGTAGTAGTTTAGATAAGGTACATGCCGTGACCTGGCACTGAACTGACTCCTTTCTGTATGTGTTACCTGCCACTGACTGTAACATTGTTGTAAACAGCACACAAAATATATCCCTCACTTGTAGTGACACACTACAGATGTAGTTTGGATAAGGTGCATGCCGTGACCTGGCACTGAACTGATTCCTTTGTGTCTGTGTTACCTGCACACTGACTGTAAAATTGTTGTAAACAGCACACAGAATATATCCCTCACTTGTAGTGACACACTACAGATGTAGTTTGGATAAGGTGCATGCCGTGACCTGGCACTGAACTGACTCCTTTGTGTATGTGTTACCTGCCACTGACTGTAACCTTGTTGTAAACAGCATACAGAATATCTCCCTCACTTTTAGTGGCACACTACAGATGTAGTTTGGATAAGGTGCATGCCGTGACCTGGCACTGAACTGATTCCTTTGTGTGTGTGTTACCTGCACACTGACTGTAACATTGTTGTAAACAGTACACAGAATATATCCCTCACTTGCAGTGACACACTACAGATGTAGTTTGGATAAGGTGCATGCCGTGACCTGGCACTGAACTGATTCCTTTGTGTCTGTGTTACCTGCACACTGACTGTAACATTGTTGTAAACAGCACACAGAATATATCCCTCACTTGTAGTGACACACTACAGATGTAGTTTGGATAAGGTGCATGCCGTGACCTGGCACTGAACTGACTCCTTTGTGTGTGTGTTACCTGCACACTGACTGTAACATTGTTGTAAACAGTACACAGAATATATCCCTCACTTGTAGTGACACACTACAGGTGTAAGTAGTAATATAAAATAATCACGGCAAACCAATTTCATTAAAAAACTTTATATATATATATATATATATATATATATATATATATATAATAACTATTTTATGCCTACATTTGCGTTTTACGAGTGGGTAGTCTATAAAATGATAAAGCGGACCATAGGCTATCACTTTTCTATATCTCCTTAATTAAAATAAGCTGTTAATAAGTTATATTTATTTTATGCATGTGGAACTTAGTATAAATGCTTTGACCATTGTTATATTGTTTGTAAACCATTAACTTAAATATACTTAAATACGGATTGTTGCAGCATGTATTGTGCTAAAAGATAAATGTAAATTGTGTATCAAAACACCAAATTGATATTGAAAAGATTGTATCTAGATCCAATATGGTGGCTGTGACTATGAACCTAATGAAAATAAAGTACTTTGATACTTCACAACAATCAGTACTGGAGTTTATATCTGGAGGAAACCCTAATCAATCCAAAAGTAAATATTGGAAATGTCCGACATTGGCAAAAAACTATATAAATAACAATAAGTTTCTAGATCTTCAATATCATCTCCTCCGCAGGGGTATAACTAAGTTGACACATAACCTGAGCTACAATTTATGTAAAGAAATAAGTAATACCACATAGTTTTGATACGAACACCTTTGTGTGCGCACATCCATGCACACAATGTATATAAAAAGAACACGTAATAAAATGAACACTGTCTAATATTGGAAATATAAACGCACACACTCTCTGGATGGTTCAAGACTCGAGAATGAAACTGGTATTATTTTTGATAAGAACACAATATAAATGAACTACAGGCCCTTATAAATAAGGCTTAATTAGAGCTCATCAGAAGGGTTAAAGGTTTGGTATGATTAAATTTTCCGTTAAGACCTTGAATATGAATATTTTAGAGGCATCAAAATAAAGATTGACCGGCAAGTAACACTCTATCACTAGTACCAGACGTTACCTTTTTGCCTATTTACTATTTATGTATGAACTATTTTTATCTATAATCCTTTATTTATTACCGTAACACAATATTTTAAATATTATTTAATGTTACAAGTTAAAATTATTTTAAAATGCCTTATTTGCCTAACTTAGCGATGACTTAGTTATAACCATTCCTCTTCCGAAGTGACACGCAAAGCGCTCTCTTTATATACACTTTAACACACTTAACAGTACACTGTTTCTTCTATCCCCCACCTACAATTTAAAATCGTATAATTGCGGAGAATATACGATACCTATAGAGTTTTGATGTCAATCCATGTATTGTTTATATCCACAAATTGTATTAATTGAAGCAGCCTATAATTTTTAGTGCTGTAAACTGTACTTGTATGTTAAAATTAGTCGAATCAAATTAGCTTAAAGTTGTGTATATAAAGGAATTAAAATATTTCATAAAAATAATATAACTTTGGTGTCATACTGTATTTTTTCAAAATGGACGTCTATGTTACTTTACAGTGAGCATAGTCATCATTATCAGAGTCTTTTAGAAGTACTAAGAGTGATAACAAGTGTTATCTAATAATTAATTACTACACAATTTTAAAAGTTTTGCCATATTGGTTCTATAAGTCATAGGGGAAATTAATTCTACAGAGGTGTTCAGAAATTAAAACAGTTTGGAAATGCAGTCGACACATCACATAATTAGATCGGAAATGATTTTACAGTGTAGCGGTTCTATTGACAAATCCTTTTACAGGGATTGAGAGGTGTTGAATATTACACGACCTTTGTCCATTGTTAATGGCAGCCAGATATCAACACCATCCACCCGGTATTTAATTATCCCTTTATTATCCCTCAGCCACCAGAACGTAAATATTATAAGAGAAAGCGTTAGAAGGTTTACCAATAAAGTTTCATTTTACCTACGAGTATTCATAAAATATGGTACATGAAATTATTAAAAATTCCAGACAAGTCAGTATATCGTTGTTGTTTTAAATATATAGATATATCATATACATTCTTATTCTCTACCTCATATATAAAATATACATCAGAAAACGAATTCCTACTGTCAACCAGTTTCTCTTGTGTTTTTCACATAATTAAGAGCATATTACGTTTATTTAAATTGTTATTAGACTTTCATATCAATGTTACGATATTATACCACAGAATACCGATATATCTTACGCCCGTGAAGATACGTTCAGCACTTAATTTTAATTTAAGTTTAATTTAATATCAATGGTAAATGGATACACATTTTCCAGTATTAATTTTATTCTTTCTTATTGATTCCGAAAGGCCTCGCAAGAATAAAAGTAATCATTTACTAGTGATATTAAATAAAACTTTTTCCAATGCTCCAAGATTTTTCTCATAAAGTTGCAATATTTGTATAAAACTAATTTATTTAAAACAACATTTTAAAAAAACCTGATACACTATCTGGAATTTGCCAATGGCACAGTATACCGGATACGCCGGTTACCACAAGATAACTAGTTCAAGCAACGTTGAGAGTGGCTGCTGCTTGGATGGGTGACCGCAAAGTGATCCTGTCTTTGCAAGCGGATGGCCTGTCTGATCATTGGTGGTGGTTTGGAAGTCACCCCTAGTTGGTTCCAAGGTTGTGTTTGTAAAATATTATATTCTTTAAATTTGATTTTAGAATGACAATATAGCTACGTTACCATGCAACTAATATTTATGAAACTAAGATGCATTTGAAGGGTAACATACTATGTATTAAAACTTGTAAAAATATGCCATAACCATTATATAGTTTGTAATTAACTTTGGTCTAACTCTGGCTAATATTAAACTAGTTTATACAATACTAAATATTGTAGTCTTTTACTTCGAATCCAATCTGTCTTTCTGTACGTTATATACAAAGTGATAAAGTATAATTTGTCCGTTAAAATTACGATGTTTTTATTTTACTATAATATAATTTAGGATAAGAGCGATGAAGATATCAAATTTAACAAAACAGAACAAAAAAACAGTTTGCTCATCCCTGAAGAGTTTCAATTGATTTTTTTTACAGCTTATCACATCTGAACACGATTACAACAGTTTTATTACATATGGAAGTTTAGCGTATGTACAACTGTATACAAGCATAAATTGTACAAATATGCAAATCACGTGCGTTGAAATACACAGGGGGCTTTTAGGAACCAATTGTGAATTTGCAATGTAAATATGAATTTTTCCTTCTAGTCTACATCACTTTGTTACTTTTCTTCCGAGGTTAGTTTTTTTAGCTTAGGATACAATTTCCAAGTAAAAATAAATATACTTATAAGCTTTTTTAGATATGAGAACTAAAAAGTCACTACTTTTCACCTAAGGTTACAGTTTTTAATACAACTATTTTAATTATATTTGTAATGTATTTAAATTAAACAATAATAATTTGTTATTTGTCTACTACAGTAGTTTCAAAATCAGGAAAGCATTTACACCTAATAAATCAAGTGCCTATATTTAAAGGAAGTCAACTATTGAGAAAGTTAATAGGTCATATGATTTCATTTGAATTATTTTCATCCAACTTATATGGAGAATTAAAAACTCTAAATGAATAAGCTGAATTATATAACTTTAAAAACTGCTTACAAAATAGAACTTAGGCTAACTTTGTAATATTTTTGGAACTCTAAAACCGTCATATTAGGTAGGAGATCAAATTTAAATACTTCTAAGAGTTAGTTTTAAGTAAATATTAGAGACAGAATGGGGTGATGAAGTAGATAGGTACTCCGCCAAAAGAAGTTATGATAGTCATGAAAATTGGAGATATGTCGCCTTAAAATCAGTTGCCTGTAAGGAAAACTATAAATGCAGTAACATGAAAACCGGTAATATTAAATTAATTGTAAATATTAACCATCAGAGGGGTTTCATAAGTTACTATGGACTGCAAAGTTACCCGTACCACAAGAGAAAATCTCTAGGTTAAAGAGGAAATTCAAAGAGCTGGAAATATCTAGGAAGCGGCACTTACAATTAAAGTGACTGCGAATATAACAGTTTGGAAAATTACAGATGGTTAGAAAAAACGAAAATGAGTAACCAGACTGCACGTGGCTTTCGTTAGTATAAAGTTGACAGTTGAACATGTGATGTTTGAGAGTTGAATGGTTGAATTGATTGTGAAATCACAAATTGCAATCAAAGTTTGTTCAAATAATTTCATAGAATTTCCGTTTAATTCGTTATCACTAATCAATAATAAACACTAAATTTGTTGTTGGTGATGAAAAATTTCAAAGGTGTGGCAACCACTTCCAAGACTGAGCGTAAAAAATAAACTACGTGTCAATAACTGTGATCTTGCTTCTTCTTCATGTATTAAGGTAAGGTCTGTCCGGGATCTCTAATTCGTATACTTCTTCCACATGTGAGTATGCATTGAACAGTGGTTCAGTTAGTACCGACGCCCGTTCTAATATTAACTTCCGTTACTTTCGTTCAAATTTACGTCGTGTCCTTAAGTAAATTAAGGCAACATAGACGCTTACGAAATAATCAATGTAGAAGTGAACACACAAGGGTCAGACCTAACAATAGAAAACTCCAAAAAAAGTGAATACATGTGAAAAACATCAATACACTACAAGGAGTATGGTATACGCATCTCACCACGAAGAGAATGAAAGCGGAAGTCACTTCAATATAAGGCTGCCATTGAAAGGTTGGGTTTACAAAGTAGTGTTGCTACTAGACCGAAAGGAGTAACCAATAGCGGGTGATGATGACCATCGTATTATTATAAATTAAATACCTCAGAAAGAAGATGTTTAAAACGGAGTAATGATCAAGTTTACCCGTTGACAACTTGAAACCTTGGCAATACAATTACGCTCTTGAAATATTTATGATTCTCTGTAGAGGTCCGTCCTTACTCAGCAACTTATGTCAAACCGAATAATTTTAAACAATTTCAAGAATTTAATTCTTTTAACAACATTTTGCCATGAAATGGAAACTTATATCACACTCATGACACCGGTTGCGTAAGCTTTTGAACTAAAATAACATTGAAATTTAAAGTAATGATTATTTTATTAGAAACCACCCTATCAACCTTTATTACATGGTTGAATATGTTTTAGAAGAAATGTAACAGAACAAGTGGCAGTTTTAGGTAATAACAGCTTAGACTAATATTAACCATATTAAAGATTACACACGAAATAATAAATATTTTTATATAAAAGAAGAAAAATAAAAGATCATAATGATTATCTTGCACATATAAAAGATAGTGTCAGTGTATGAGTGCACAAATACGATCAAATAAATAGCAAATTAGTTCATTAATTACGGCGCAGAAGGGTACATAAACAACATTATGAAGTAATTGGGTCTTTCCCAGAGATCAAAGGTACTGACTCTTTGTGGTTACTAGTTACAAAAAAAATATTGGATACAGTAAATCAAAGACATAAGAATAGTTACCAAAGCGTTGAGGAAAACAGTTTCAAAGTTTATATTAAAACTTGTAGAATGCTTTTTACCATAAGTTTGAGTAAGAATGTAGGAATAAACGTTTAGGGGATGAAGGTCTTATTTACATAAACGAATTACCAATGATAATAATATCAAGTATCATACTGGTAGAAGTGAGATATGAATAATTCATATGCTATTTCTCACTCAGCATTGACTACTGGGTCAAGAATTCCATTTTAAACATTCTAAATCAATTAGTTTATAAGTATAAGTTCCCTAGTAAACATTTGGCGTTTTAAGTATCAGAATAAAGTGGAGCCTCGGAAGCTCCAGTATCTGTCAGGCATACATTTTATAAGTTCTTAAAGGTTTCCAAGTATGAGATGAAAAAGGCATTACTTGTAAACGCAATTTTATTTCAAACAAGCAAGCCACAATGGTTAAGAAAGTGTGAAGGTATGCTCAAACTTGTATTGCGGAGCCGTCTTTCCATTAAGATCGTTAAAGAATTTCCGAAAATGAGAAGACCAAGTGGTGGGCTATAAATTCACTAATTGCAGCCAAATTCATCCTCTAGTCACGTGATCCAAACGACCGCATTATTCTGGAAAGATGTTTCACATAATCCAAAGCAGAGTCATTTGAAATTAAAGTGTTTGATATAATACATGTCGCGTAACAGGCTTCGCTGAGTTTGCAAGCAATAGAAAATACTTTTTACATCCCTTGGCAGACAAGATATCGTGCAAACAGACAGACTGTAAATTTGACAATAGTCAGCCAATAACACAAAATACCAATAATCATTTTCTAAACCAAATAACACTCAATAACAGATTATTATCAAAGTCAAACAAGGTAGTTCTCGTAATAAAAGATCGGCCATTACCGTGGTTATTTGTAAGTAAGCACTCTCTATGTTTAACGCTGAACTAGTCTGCCATATCAAACGCATTAAATTAGAAAACAAAAAATGGAAACACTGAATTATAAATAGAGCCTATTGTGTCTGTTATGTTGGACACACTGAGACTGAGATTACCAAGATTGCAATTGTATGGGATATCCACATAACAGTGCAGGTCTACCATCACGGTCTGCCAATAATATTGATAGGTTACAAATCGAAATAGAATAATACCTAAGGTATTATCTCAAATCAGGTTGGACAATGTTGTTGTAGATATGACTTTTTTAGGTTCCTCTAGCAATGTCAGCTGAGAATCATGCAAGTATTTTTTACATAACCACTAAATATTTCTGTATGTAACTATATTAGATATTAATATTTTCATCGTTTTGTAACTGAGAAATACCGATAGTGAGAGTTAGGTTTTGAAGTTATTAAGACGTAACCCAAATGGCTTCTAATGTAATTGTATGAGAAAATTCAAAAGGTCTATACTTATTTATTATATTATATTAATATTCGATTTAGCAATCATATGAATTTATAGATATTTATATATACTTTATAATAAATAGAGCAACTTAATGGATGTTTACTAAGATTAAAATAGAACTTTAATAAATTCTTTAATATACGTTTTTAATTTAACGAAATTATCAAATTAATTATTGTGACTATCGTTTTAGAGATGACAGAGACATTATTATATGTGTACAAAACATCACTGGTATATATGGTTCGGCTTGGGACTAAATGAATCGTTGATTATGTAAATGAATAATTTCACAACAATCCACACATGGTTATATTGCTTATGAAACTTATTATCAAAAGTTAAAATCTCTATAGTAAAATTAGGTAGCACTTACAGTCCCACCTACTTAAGTTAAATATAGTCTGTTTGTAACGTAGTTTACTCTACACAATATTTAAAACCAACAGTTGAAAACCATTTACAAATTAATTTCAGACTTTTTTTCTCTTGTTTCAGCTTATCTAGTATTAATCATAAAGGGATAAAATACAGAATGTTGAAACAAAAACTCACAATTACAACGGGTTTCTTTTTTTATCCACAATATCAAGGACTGATGTGCAGTTTTCTTTTTGTAAACTCATAACGATCGAGATCCTTTAAATTGATCTAGATTAAATCTCTCCTCAGTCTGGAAGCAATTTTTTAAAAGTTATTTTAATAGTTTGGGATTTTTGCCTATCTAAATTTACCACACAAATTTCTTGATAGGCGTGTATTTGGTCTAAATACTTTAAACTGGGTGGCAAAACCCCTGATATGTTTATTAATTAGTGAGATCAGACATATGTATGCTATTCATACTTCTATGAAGTAGAAGTGGCATGTGAGGTTTTTTGTTGAATGTTGTGTTTTAACAGAACAAGACTTATCTTCTTTAATAGGTTTCATTTGCTTTTTGGCCTCCAAGGATAGTAATGAGTTTTAACAATGTATTTAAATAAGTTTTCTAAACCATTGTAGAAAATAAAACCGTGAAATCAGACGTTATTAACATTATGGTGTATTAAGATTATGATTAAATTCCCAATGAGTAAAAACTCTGTAACCGTGAGTAAAAAGCAGTTTCCGAAATTAGTAAGCAAAATTTCATTTGTGTAGTATAGCCCAAACTCGGAAACGGAATTGAAGAATGCTTCATTTTATTTGCTAACATTTGGATTTCTCAAATCGAAGCAATACCTATGAGTTCCTCCTTGAAATATATGCTTAGATCTCTGTTTTTTACTAATCTATTCTATTCTGTTTAGTAGTCTTTTGACTTTTATTTAAAGATAATCCCAAATTATGTTTTGGTATAGTTCTCTCTTACACTTACCGTCTAATGAGTTACAACCAGTGTGTGTCTCAATATCAACAGCACTGATTGAGCTCATTAACATTATGCATTACTCAGTGCTCAGATATTTACATAACCTGTTAGAGCATACGTTAGGAAACTAATTATTACTGTACCCCAAAGGAGATGTATTAAGAAATATACTAGCTCAAAATAATCTTTTATTATTTACAGTTTTCAGGTCTCACTTAATATTGGTCTACAAAGTCGTGTTGTTTCATTTATTTTACTTTTTATGTGTGGTTTCTACATAAATGTCATAATGAAAATTAAAGTAATTTCCCAATGAAATTGAAAACATCAATGATTAGTTGTTACGAAAAAGTTTTCCTTTGTAAAATATAGTAAAGATGTACAGTGATGGTGGGATATATTTAAAACTGAACCAAACTTTCACGATCTACAACTTTGCTTGGTTGTTAAACAGACATTAATAAGGTCAAAATACCAAACCTAACCTGAAAAGACTATAGTTTACATATAATTATTACAGTCATTTGGCCTTCAAAGTATTGTGAAGCAAACTATTATGAAATTTAGTTTAAATTATTTTAAATATAAAAAGAAATATAAATCCAAAACAGTAGTAGAGGTATTGTAAAATGTTAAAAATAAATATTTATGGGGAGAGTGATGATTAAATTCAATTGATGGAGTTTCCACTCATAATTTAACACCCGTTGTAAATACTGTTCTTCTTATAAGGGATTAACTACCCCATTATTTTCCTGCCCTTATACCATTTGAAACATTCGAAATAGATATACAATCAAGAGTTTCAACACAGACTTTAACATCCGTTGTAAATACTTTTCTTCTTATAAGGGATTAACTACCCCATTACTTTCCTGCCCATTTGAAACGTTCAAAATATGAAAAATTGATATACAATCAAAGAAATAAATCTTATACTAAAGTATATTTTGAAGCTTTCGGTAATTTTAGGCAAACTGGAACAATATTACATTTACTTCCTCTTTATATTCGATGCAATCTAATATATGAAATTATAGTACAATATTTTGAAATAGTTTATAGCGCTATATTTCATTTTTGAGATATGTAAAATGTATCATAGTTAATGAGATAGCTGCAGGAAGTTATTGAAACTTCGATTCCCAATACTTATCCATTGGGATTATATTACGTATAGCAGTAACCTATGATTATAAGGATAAGATTTATTATTATATACCTTTTAAAGTTTTCAAATTTTCATAAATTTTTCTTGCTTTTCCTAATTGATAGCAATGTGTTAAATATACTATATTTTCTAAAGAATAAACAAGGGGTGTATGGATTTTATATTCTTCAATACATAATAACTTTATGCATGTAACTATTTATGGGAGGGTGATAATTAAAATCAATTGATGGAGTATCCACACAGAATTTAAAACCCGTTGGTAAATATTTTTCTTCGTGTAAGGAATTAAGTCCCCTATTATTTTCCTGTCCTTTCACCATTTGAACTATTGGAAATATGAAAAATCTATATACAATCATAGAAACAAATCAGGTTTTCTCCAGTCGTAAACTAAAGTTGATTTCGAAACTCTCAGTAACTTTGAGCAAACTGAAACAATATTACATTTACTTCCTATATATGCATTCAAAACGATCTAATATATGAAATTATAGTACCGTAATATTTTTAAACAGTGAGATGTGTACAATATATATATTAGAGCTTAAGGGATAGCTGCAGAAAGTAAATTAAACTTCGATTCCCAATACTTATCCATTGGATCAGAATTTTACTTATATTTCGTGTAGAAGTAAACTATGTTACTAGGGATAAGATTTATATAATTATCTATCTTCAAACGTTTTCGAATTTTCACAACTTTGTCTTGCTAATTGCTAGCAATGTATTAAATATAGTTTTTGAACAAGAAACAGTCGATGTAGGTATTTTCTTAAACTTGCAATGCCTAACAACATAATACCAGGAAACTTTATTTAGAGGAAGGCCCCTAAAAATCAAGACAATCATCATTGACACATACAAATCATATTACAGCGTAGACTGTAGATTATGCGCTGTTTCCACAGAGCTATTATAGTAATCATCTAATCCAGTTTCTTTGTTTTTTGTCTGTGAAGCTTAAATAAGATGGAAGGTGTGCAGCTTTGATAGCAGGCTAACACAGCAAAAATGATAATCTTTTAACTCCTTTAAAAGGATTTCCAGGTACAAGATATTAAGCTCAAATTAATTTAAATGCCTCTTAACTAAAAACAGCTAAAAGCTGTGTTAAAATTCTTACGCTCAGCAACTAAAAATAATACAACTACCACAGTAATGGATTTTTAGATATGGTGCAGTAGTTACTTTGATATTAGTTTCTTTAATTTATATTTATTTGAAATAAAAACCTCGCTTTGATATTAAATTGAAAGTCTTTAAATACCGTTGTCCTCTAAGACGTAAATAACCCATCTGCGGTTAATTCAGTATTATTTCAATTATTACTCCATCTTTACTCTACTATCTTTGAACAATGAACAGGTAATATTTGGTTATCCTCCACCAAATTATAGCAGTTTTACTAGAAACAACAAAATTTCGCAATTTCATTACTCAATTATCCTTTAGAAATATAAAAAATAAATTGCAGAAAATTAAAGTTTTCACATAAATTAAGAGTTGCATATCATATCGATTTGAGTTATCTTTATAGAATTAAAAAGTGTTAATTAACTCGTGCCAAATATAATTATTAGTTAAATTTAGTTATATAATATATTTCCATTCATAGGGAACGTATGAGACGAGTTTAGTCTGCTCATATGCAATAGGTATATATAATAGTAGTTTTTTTGTTTACTCCTTTGAGCATTGGGAAAATTAGCATTCAGGTATCGTAAAATTTATGTATCGAAAAAGTAAAATATATATTGAATACTACATTAACCAAAACATTAATAATGGGATATGTTCCAAGAAAATATAATTTTCAATGCAACAAGAAACAGTGCACTTACTGAGGGCATGTTGCAGTTAGTAATTAGTAGGACAATATAAGATGCAGTTTACAAATCTGATATGGACGATTAAATCAAAAATAAAATTTATATCTATATGGGCTCATCTGTCATACTAAACTCAGTATTACAATGTGTAATATTACTTTTCTTTGTAACTAACAAGGCTTTCCAATTACCACGAGCAGTGTTAAAGAGCTGTAACAATATCTTCATTGTTAAAAAATGACGAAACAAGACGTCATTAGCTGGGCAGGTTTCAGTAATGGTAGCATTATAATGAGCAACGAGCGATGTGGGAGACAAGAACGAGCGGTCAATAGTGTGACGTCACAGTACCTGTTGCTAAGGTAAAATTGATACTCTCCGTTCTGTTTCAGTAATAATAGAATAAGTAAATAATGAGCGACGAGCGATGTGGAAAACAAGAACGAGCGGTCAATATAGTGACGTCACAGTACCTGTTGCCGAGGTAGACTTGATACTCTCCGTTCTGTTTCAGTAATGGTAGCATTGTAATGAGCGACGAACGATGTGGGAGACAAGAATGAGCGGTCAATAGTGTGACGTCAGAGTACCTGTTGCCGGGGTAGACTTGATATTGACCGTTCTTTTTCAGTAATGGTAGCATTATAATGAGGACGAGCGATGTGGAAAACAAGAAAGAGTGGTCAATAGTGTGACGTCAGAGTACCTGTTGCCGGAGTAGACTTGATATTGACCGTTCTTTTTCAGTAATGGTAGCATTATAATGAGGACGAGCGATGTGGAAAACAAGAAAGAGCGGTCAATAGTGTGACGTCAGAGTACCTGTTGCCGGGGTAGACTTGATATTGACCGTTCTTTTTCAGTAATGGTAGGTATTATAATGAGCGACGAGCGATGTGGGAGACAAGAACGAGCGGTCAATAGTGTTACGTCAGAGTACCTGTTGCCGGGGTAGACTTGATACTGTCCGTTCTGTTTCAGTAATGGTAGCATTGTAATGAGGACGAGCGATGTGGAAAACAAGAAAGAGTGGTCAATAGTGTGACGTCAGAGTACCTGTTGCCGGAGTAGACTTGATACTGTCCGTTCTGTTTCAGTAATGGTAGGTATTATAATGAGCGACGAGCGATGTGGGAGACAAGAACGAGCGGTCAATAGTGTTACGTCAGAGTACCTGTTGCCGAGGTAGACTTGATACTGTCCGTTCTGTATCAGTAATGGTAGCATTGTAATGAGTAACGAGCGATGTGGGAGACAAGAACGAGCGGTCAATAGTGTGATGTCAGAGTAACTGTTGCCGAGGTAGACTTGATACTGTCCGTTCTGTATCAGTAATGGTAGCATTGTAATGAGTAACGAGCGATGTGGGAGACAAGAACGAGCGGTCAATAGTGTGATGTCAGAGTAACTGTTGCCGAGGTAGACTTGATACTGTCCGTTCTGTATCAGTAATGGTAGCATTGTAATGAGTAACGAGCGATGTGGGAGACAAGAACGAGCGGTCAATAGTGTGACGTCACAGTAACTGTTGCCGAGGTAGACTTGATACTGTCCGTTCTGTATCAGTAATGGTAGCATTGTAATGAGTAACGAGCGATGTGGGAGACAAGAACGAGCGGTCAATAGTGTGATGTCAGAGTAACTGTTGCCGAGGTAGACTTGATACTGTCCGTTCTGTATCAGTAATGGTAGCATTGTAATGAGTAACGAGCGATGTGGGAGACAAGAACGAGCGGTCAATAGTGTGATGTCAGAGTAACTGTTGCCGAGGTAGACTTGATACTGTCCGTTCTGTTGAAACAGAATAGGTCACTGTGCTGTCATATTTCTCTAATGGAAACATTAGTGTTCCATGTTTTTCATAGGATAAGTGAGAAGGTTGATGATTTAGTTAGTATCTGGTCACAAATATAACTTTGCTGACCAGCCAGCTGTAGTCTTTATCGAAAACATAAAATCTGGATTAAGTCAAAGCCAGGATAAGCATTTAAATTTTGGCTGACTTTCAACAAATATATTGAATTCCATTTAAATCTTTTTAATATGTGCTTAGATTTTAAACATTACCCTTTTTGATTAGGACTGTAATGCGATGTTTTTTAAAATTATCAACATTATTATCAAAATGCTTTTATATAACAGAAAGATTGTCTAGATATGTGAGAAAAAAAAATAAAATCACGCGCTGAGAAGAAGAGTGTCTTTAAAACATGTGGCTTTTATAAGAAGTTTTAGTTGTAATGGCAAAAAAACAGAATTTTTTTTGTGTGTCTAGATCCTTCTTTTTAGACCCAGATTTACGGGGGCCACATAGTCGGAACTAGTGATTTGTAATTATATAATTATTAAAATCTCAAACTAAAAGATAGTTTTGGGATTACTACAAACTGCTCATGAACACTTCAGAACCTCTAAATTTTTTCATGATGCTTAGTTAGAAAAAAAATATATGTTTGCCACTCTGAAGGCATATTTGTAACACCAAGTACAAAATTTTGATAATAAGGATTATAGTAACAAAAAACCTCCACGAGTTCAGGAACAGACACAATTAGTGTAGGGCGAGATAGCTTTGAGCCGCGTCTAAGGAACGATTCAGCGGGGATCTCCAATTATATACTTATTGTTACTTTTCCTACCCTACAGTACCCTTCCTTTTAATTACGGAACCGCCCTTCTTAACGTTTATAATACAGAACTCGACTCAATAGAATCCATGTTTCCATCAAATCTTGTAGGGTCATTATATAAAAGATTATTAGTATATATAACAAAATGATTCATGTTTATATTTACAACTACTTTGGATAGTAACAACATATAATACAAAAGTCTAAACTGTGTATGGAAAACCAGGCATATTAACGGCCCACTTCACTCTGTTGTATCATTTTTAGTTCTTAAAATCTTTGGACCGGAATCGTTAATGGAAGTAATTTTACCTGTTACTAGGCCTAAATACTGTTAATTTTAATCTATATTCAATTTCTAATATGTTTATTTATATCTGCAGTCATAAGATAACATTTAAACACCTTTATCTATAAAAATTTCAACCATGTAATAAGGTATTTTTCTAATGTATGTACATCTAATGTATTTACAAGCTAATTTTTCACATTGCACGTTTCCAGGCCGGCCGTAAACAATAATTTATCTTTAGTTTACGATGTAACAGTGCTTTACGTCAGGCCCAGATACTCTTACAATTTATGTTTTGTTCTTTTGATGGTCACTACAATACCTTGCTCGCTTAGAGAAATATACTTTTTTACCTGTTTACAACTTCAAATGTATTTAAATTTGTTTCATATCGCTATCATTATGTAACGTTCAATGATTACCTTAGTTTATACTTTTTACGCAATATACACCTATTCTGAGTAATAACTGTATTATCTTTCATTAGATTTATACATGAGGTATCATCATCATTACATAGTGTTCAATGATTAGTTTAGTTTATACTTTCTACAGGATAGATATTTATTGTTCAAAATAACAGGGTTACATTTCATTAGCATTATACATTAGGTATCATCATCATTATATAGCGTTCAATGATTAACTTAGTTCATACTTTTGACAGGATCGACATGTATTGTGAGTAATAACGGAATTATCTTCTATTAGATTTATATGCGACATATCATCATTAATTAATTAGCGTTCAATGATTATCTTAGTTCATACTTTCCACAGGTTAGACATTTACTGTTCAAAATAACAGGGTTATCTTTATAATCGGCTTTATAAAGGCATACCATTTATTCCTCAGACTACGTCAACTATTGAAGATTGTATCTATATCAGAAAAAAAGGCAAAACTGGAACGTAAACAATTTATATTTGTAATCAACATATGTTTCTCTCTGAAGCAGAAATTTATAAAATGTTTTCTTATAAACGTAATTATGCAGGATTAATTTATTTTGAAGTAAATTTTAATGAACCACATTATTAGAAACAGCCGATAGCAAGTACGGATCAAACTGGGATTGTAGTTAGGCCGCATTTACAATTCAAGCCTGCTCCTTCCAATTACATTATTGATTGGATGGCTCCTACTCCGCACGCTATACCGATAGTTGCTTTCTACTGAAGATCTGACTTGGATAATAAAACAGTTTTTAGGTAAAATAACCGTAATGATTTCAAATATGATGTGTAATTCAAGAAATATTACAAACTATTGTATATATATATATATATATATATATATATATATATATATATATATATATATATATATATATATATATATATATAGTTATAAAACATATAAATAATTTATACATAAAATATTTTGATACAAATATGTTAAATTTAACAAAAAGATTACTACAGTATAGCTGTTGCATTTGCTCATTTTGTATTCGTATATTTGTTAGAATAGCTTAATATAAATTATGAATGCAATACCACTAGATAAAAAAATTATATAAAATGCTTGTTTTTTCGTTTTCGGATTTTCCTCTTTGTAAATCTCTTTCTTGAAATAAAGAATTGATATATGCTTCAATTGAAAATGCATAACACAACTAAAACCTTTACATTTAAGACTTATTAATTGCATTAAAATAAAATACTACTAAACAAGTACTAATAGGAGAATTTAAAGTAGCATTTCCTTCATTTACGTTTTTCCAGATTTTTACATTTTTCGTTTTAGCTTCGTTATTTTCGTGACGCTATTCAGATTTTTTAAATCGTGAAAATGCAGTCGGTTTTGTAGAGTTATCGTTTGTTTATTAATAGCCTCTTAATATAGCTTTACAACTGGAAAATAGGAAAGTTATTTATAAATCCACATGAAATTGCTGACACGTAATGTAGCATTTAGGTGTATCTCTGAAATAATAAAGATTTCAAATAGAACTGGTGAGGTACATAGACAAAACACAAGGAATTATGAATGTTGAGTTTAGATCCAGTTCACATTCCTATTAATGCTGCGATTTGAATATAATTTTGTTACAGACTTGACTCCTGGAATCTTGAAACCATTTTCGTCTGAATAAATCGAAAAAATTTGACGACAAGAAGCTAAAAATGAACACTTTTCTGGAAGGTGAACTGGACCTTGTGTGTAGAAAACTCTGTAGCTTCACCGTGCTTATTCATCGTGTCAGTAACTTATTTTTAACCCTGTTAATAACTATTCATTTTTCCATGCATCAAAATAAGCGTAGCTAGAGATAGACTTATTTCTTCTGGGAAACTATCTATCGATTAAATAAAAACCAGTTTGTATGCTCATACGACGCAATTTAGTTCCTAACACTTGGACTACGGCGTTTTTGTGTTATGTAAATGTAAATGTTATGTAAAGTAAGAATGTTTTAAAGTGGAAACTTTAAGCAATTACTTGTTGCAGTAAACAAAGCAGGCTTGCGTCAATGGGGTGATTATTATTGCTGCCTCGGGCAACCTTGTAAGACACAAAAGGGTTGTTTCAGGGGCACCTGCAATATTACACACTTGATGCCTCCCTTTAACATTGTCAGTGATCATTACATTGTCTTGTTCTCACTTAAGTATGTTTGTATGTGGTTGTTTTCATAACGAATAATAACAAATGACAAGTAGCCTATACAATAAAACTAAGTACTTTACAAGACCATTCAAGTTTATATGCGTGTTAAAGGTTTAGCTCGTTTCTTACAATATACAGGGTGTTTGAAAAGTATGGGTACGGCTTAATATTTTAAAAACCATAGGAGATAACATCTATAAACTTTGCACAGTGTCATATCACTATGTAAATTATTTTTTCTTGCTATTACCATGACATGCTAACCATGGGGGGACGGCCCACAGAGGAAAACATGGAAATCTTAAATTGAAGCATGGGTCGAGTGATAAATAAAACACAATAAATACCGATGTGTTTTAGTTTTATTTATTGTGTTATAAATTTATGACATAATTTGCTAATGTACTTCACAATGTGTACCTAAAACAACCCGCCATTTCAGATTGGATAAACCTTTTGAGATTCGGTTTGCGGCATTCAACTCTACTAAGTGAGCTCTTTCAAATGAGGTATCACTCGACCCATGCTTCAATTTAAGATTTCCATGTTTTCCTCTGTGGGCCATCCCCCCATGGTTGGCATGTCATGGTATTAGCAAGAAAAAATAATTTACATAGTGATATGACACTGTGCAAAGTTTATAGATGTTATCTCCTATGGTTTTTAAAATATTAAGCCGTACCCATACTTTTCAAACACCCTGTATAGTGTAAAAATTTCATCAGAGACAAATAAACCCAACGATTATTAAGAACTTTATTAGCAATAAAATCCAACCGCCGGGTCAATTTACTCTGCTCCTTCTCCTCTACATGAGTTATTAACAGGAATACCGTAGGCCTATTATAAATATCAATGCAGGATACAATATGAATACGTGGTAATGCAACTTAAAAATATTACACTTAATATCGTACTGTTAAGTTCATCGTGTACCATTCGTACATGTTTAGAGCGTTTAAAAAGTGCAAGTAGATGATGCTAAATGGATATTTATTAGTTTAAACAGCATTATAAATCCAAATAAATAATGAAAAGAAGAACTTTTTCCTCCTGCAAATGACAAATTTATGACTACACGAATGCTTTGAGACCGAGCCCTCTACAAGTGTTAAAATACCATTGTCTGCCAGGAAGACAAGAATTACTTTTGTGTGTAGACCTCTAAAATTATTAGAAATATAAATTTAATTAGCATTAGATCGCGTATTGGTTTCATAGATATTAGATCGGGTTGTAACAATAAACAAATAAAACATCACAACAATTATAGGGAATTACAAGAATATTCTCAACTAAGCAGACTTAAATACTACTAATCGAAGACTTGGGTGACCTAATACCCACTAAAGATCATCTATTTAGTCTGACCAGATCCATTTCATCCACACTCCACTATGGATGATATTTATAATTATGCTTCATGCTCTCCAACCTTGCAAAATCACAAAAATTGTGATATTCAGATATCCTTACAGTAGCTAGTAACAAAACTCTTTCTAATGTGAGACCTATGTGACTGAGTAACTTCAGTGGATTATCGTGAGTCAGTAAAATCTATGTCGGTAGGAATTTGGTCTGCCACCCAGTTTATTCAATCAGCTTGACACTTTATTCGTGAATGGTACAATTTGGTTACCATCTCCTTCCTATCCTCATTGAGGGAAATGTTCATTTCATCAAAAATATACTATATTACAGAGGATAAAAGTAATAACTGCCATCAAAAAGATATAAGTCATTACCGATTTTCAAATATTACGCATTTTTACCTTCTGTCGTTACTGAACGTCGCTAAATTACGACACGTTTTATCAACATTGTGACACGCCTAGGTGTCAAAAAATTAAACGCTTAACACGGTACGATAAGAAAAATTACATTATTATTAGAAAAGGTATAAAACTTAATTAACTCTACTGCAAAATGGTTTGGAATACTGGACGGACGGCCTGTAACTACTGGAAGGAGCTTGTCCTAAATAGAATTTGTTTAGCAGCCCTTTTTCTATTCCCGTTCCACGCAATTAGCTTCTAATCAGTCAGTACGTTCTTTTCCTTGGTCTCCTTTTACTGGTTTGCATGTTTCATAAGTATGGATTTCGTACTTTTCATTTGTGAATTGTGTGTAATGCTTGATTTGTACCGCAGTATTTACGCCCATAGTTTATGAAAAGTTCATGATAGAAAAGATATAAGGATGTGCATTTATAACGTATAACAAAATTAAGGACGTTATTAGAAAATTTTCATGACTTTTTCTTGGTTCTTCTAATTGATAGCAATGTTTTAAATATACTGTATTTTCTGAACAAGAGACAAGGGATGAAGGGATTTTATTTCAATCTTCAATGCATAATAACTTTATGCATATAACTATTTATGGGAGGGTGATAATTAAATTTAATTGATGGATGTAGAATATTGGAGCATTGGAAAAACGGTTTATTGTAGTATCACTAATATAAAGGAATACAACATTTTCCAATATCACTTTTTATTTTGTGCAAGGCCTTTCTGAATCAAAAACAAGGCTCTTCACAAATTATCAAATGTTTACATTTTTGTAATAATAATTAATTTTATAATAACATATGGTAAATAATTTGGATATACGGTTAGCCAGTACAAAATATCTAAATAGAATTTAATTTTAATTTTTTTATAAATTGAGATGAGAGTAAAACTGAATTTTGAATCGGTCCGTCTTCATTATTGATAAGTTTTTCTTGATTTGTGTTAATGTAAAATGTTTCCCAAGCATTTTATATAAATTGTTATTAAATTTAAATGGATATTTGTTTTATATACTCGAGAAATTGCCTTATTATTATTTTTCAAAATTGTAACATTTTGTATGAGAAGACTTTATATGGTGGATAGTTTTCAAAGATTTTACATATCGTATGTGCGATATATGTAGAGTGAAATCAACTCTATATCACTTTTGAACGACTACGTTATGATGCTATAGACTTATGTAAGTCAATAACATATGTAAGTTAACAGAAGACAAAACTGAAACATAAAAAAGTATTTTTATCATTTTTGGTATCAACTGCCCTCACATCACCTTTCAATACGTTTGACATGTTTAAAAAGAATGCATGGATTTGAATGAGAATTGAAATATTGTATTGATTAGAGGTTAACCCACTATGGTTTTAGAATCATTTCTGAGGGAAGATTTATCATTTTCAAACCAAAAAAAAACGATTCATATATAATTGTATCTGCATTAAAGTCAAAAACCTATAAAGATTGGAAGATTTTATAATCGGAAAGTCTCAGAGACGGAAACCTAAATGAGATCAGAAATATCCATAAGTGATAAGTTTCCAGGTGCCATAATCTTCTCTTGAACTTGAGACTTCATGTCCTTTAGTCCATCCATTTAGATGCTAGGAGGCTCCAGCATATTTGACAGAGCTGATAGTCACTAGGTACACCTAGAGTCGTTCAAATCATAGTGGACAAGATACTCCATAGGCTAGGCCGGGAATTTTCAAAGGACGGAAATACTCAGAGGTCGACAAGTCCTATGTATAAAAACTGTTGCATAATTGGCTGAACGCTAACAATGTCTAATTGGATGGATGAAAAATCAAATTTCTAGCTGTCCATACGCGGTGTCTAAAATGAACTGACCTATATATTGACGTGTTTTATGAGATTTACATGGCACTTCATAGAATTTAGCTGAGCGTTAGTGAATGTTTTTATATTGCACCATGAGGACAACGAGATAACTGCTGAGTATATAAACTGAGTACAAGAATTTAACATAGTAACGTAAAATAGTTACGTATGTAGCTACACACACTTGAAACTTTATATGCAACCTCAGGGAAGCTTGTTACGTAACACGTTAGTTTCTCTCTCTGGAACAGGTGTTTATAAAATAGTATTGTATTTACGTACCTCATAAATGTCATAATGCAAGAATAATTTGATTTTAAGTAAATTTTAATGAACCACATTACTAGGAACGGCCTGAGAGCAAGTACGGATCAAACTGGGATTGTGGTTAGGTCCCATTTACAATTCAGGTCTGCTCCTTCCAATTACAATATTGATTGTATGGCTCCTACTCCGCACGCTATACCGATAGCTGCTTTCTATAGATGATATAACTTTGATAAAAAAAAACAGTTTTTAGGTAATATAACCGTAATGATTTTAATTATGATGTGGGAATAACGGTATGAAAGATTATAGAAATAAAACAAAATTATATACATTAAATATTTAAAAAAATATATATTAAATTTAACAAAAACATTTACCGTCACTTATAAATTTGCTATTATTTTATTTTTATATTTGTATATGTTTGATACAATATAAATTACGAATTCAATTACTATTACATAAAAATATTTTGCAAAACGCTTGTTTGATCGATTTCGAAATCATTAAAATAAAGAATTTAAATATGATTCACTTCGGAATTCATAGTAAAATTTAAACCTTTACATCGAAGACTACCTTAGCTTATTATTTGCATTAAAATAAAACCCTACTAAATAAGCACTAATAGGAGAATTTACAGTGGAATTCCTTTCTTTTATCATTTCACATTTGTTCCAGATTTTTCTATTTTTTATGTTAACTTCGTTGTTATTGTGACGCCATATAGATTTTTTTTAATTGTGCAATGCAGTCGGATTTGTAAGAAAGATATTTCAGTTCTAATTCCTTTATTCACAGCCTTTTAATATAGCTTTGCAATAGAAAATAAATTTATCGATCAATGATAAATTGCAGACGCGTAAAGTAGCAGTTAATTGTATCTCTGAAATAATAAGCATCTCAAATAGCACTCCTAATTCGTAAGGCACATAGACAAAACACAAAGAATGTCATGAATATCGAGTTTACTCCAGTACACCTTCCAATTAATGCAGCGTCATGAATATGATGCTGTTACAGACTGGACTCATATAACCTGGAACCATTTTCGTCCAAAGAAATCTAAAGAATTCATCGATGAGAAGCTCAAACTGAACATATTTCTTGCATGTGAGCTAGAGCTAAACTCAACATTCATATAAAAATCACCCTTTCCCGCCACATTGTGTGTAGAAAGCTCGGTTGTTTCACCGTGCTTGGAGATTGAGAACATCATAGTGTTACTATAACTTCTAGCGTGTTTCATGTTTTAATTTTCCCTGTTTTAGGTGATATATAGCACATGATAAATAAACAAATCAGGAACAACCAACAGATTTATTATGTTCATTTTCAACAGTCATTTAACAACCACCAAACTTTTTTAATTGGCCATTATAAATTTGTTTGAATAACTCTAGCTTAAGAATTACATTATTGTAAATTAAAGTACAAATACAAACTACGACCCTTCATTAACCCAACGTATTCAAAACTAAAATTTCTAGAAGTAAAATCTAGTTGTATTTGCTCTATACAGATACATACCAATGAAATGAATGGTTATTACAATTTTAATTAGGATAATTTTATGAAAGTTTCATAAACACGTTTAAACAAAATTAGTATCAAAAGGTTCATTTAAGAGTGTTCAGTTCATGGTATCAGTATCAAATATACTAGATAAAACCAGTTATATCACTATCAGGTAACTGAATAAAGGACTTAAGTCCGTATTCGGTTTACCTGATAACATTTATAAACGTTAGTAGTTATAAAGTGTAGGTTCTGGGACAGGACCTTTGACCCCTGTTATCTCTCTGCGGGGGGTCCTTATCAGTGATAACCTTTGACATTTCCGCATATTTTAAGATAAGCACGTGCCAGATAACCTTGACCCCAATTAAAAAGCAATTGACCTCAATTAAATAACAATTAGATAAGCCCGCGAGGTCGCTACTATAGTTTACGTTTCGTTATCGGCACGCGCCGGTTCGTATCGCGAATTCTTCACCTCTAGGTCATTGAAGTTGATATTATTGTTTACTTTCATCCCACTTTGGCGGAGAAACAAAACATTAAAATGTCAGAAGAACAAAGAAAAGCTTACAATTTAAGAGTTTTGAGAAATAGGTATCAAATATTCTACGAGAGACGTGAAGGTGAACGAATTCAGAGCTCTTTCGTTTCATCTTCGACTTGGACGTGGGGTGATTCAAAATATTACAAAGCACAGGTTTCACGTCCAACGGATACAAACAACTGCGTACAAGACTCTCAAGTTTCAAGTAGTGGCAGCTAGCTCTAAGGATGAAGATTTGAGACCGGTTACAACTTTTCATAAAACTTATAATTGAGAGTAATAAAAATTTTGTGAAAGATTTACTAGTAAAAAAAAAAATAATTTTATAATTTTGTTTTGATGTCTTAATAAAGTTAGAAGAGCAGAAATAATCAACAGTTTCAGAAGATGATTGGTACAATTCATTCGTAAACTTCAAATTGCAGAGAAAGAAAAAAAGATTGTTGAAGATTTACTAGTAAAACAATTTTATGTATATATATATATGTTTAATATAAATATAACTTTTTACTGAGGTATTAATTTTAATTTGTGTTAACATCCCAATAAAGATAGAAGTGTGAAAGATTCAACAGCTCAGAAGATGATTGATATAATATTCATTATACTAAGCTTTGATATCAATTGACCTGACCTCTGATAAATGTTTTATCTAACAACCAATTTAATTTTAAAGTAAGCGGTATTGTTTGATCCACCGCTAACAGTGATTATGCACCGAAACATGCTTGCAACGTCTGCTCTCCTGATAATATCACATTTTTATTTGTCCTTTATTTACCCTTGTTTACTACATTTTGTCGACACGTGGTCACCTTAAACCTTTAGAATGATTAAAACTGTAAATTTATATCAACACGTGTTCGCCTTTAACCTCAAACGTCAGTTCTAGATGGGTATATAGCGTTCTCCTCTTCAGAGAGTTGATCAAGTTCAATTTTCGACTTCTACTCGTCCGCTTCTCACTTAACAAGTAAGTACAACTATAAAATAGTGTGATAGAAAATGGAAACCTTGCGGTGTTAACACAAGTTTTCTATCACACTTTAAAAATAATAATAAGTACTTAGTTTTATGGAGCAGAGAATGGAAACCTTGCGGTGTTAACGTAAGTTCTCTGTTATTAGTAATTTATTTTAGACCAGTGTGATAGAAAATGGAAACCTTGCGGTGTTAACACAAGTTTTCTATCGCACTTTTAAAATAATAATAAGTACTTAGTTTTATGGAGCAGAGAATGGAAACCTTGCGGTGTTAACGTAAGTTCTCTGTTTAGCTAGACATACATAATTATTATCATAAACAGCTTTAATTAATGTAAAACTTTTTTTTTTAGTGTCGAAGTCTCAACTAGGGTTCGTGCGTCTAACTGAAAACGCTTTTCCTCCACATAGAAGCTCACCTTCAGCTGCTGGTTTTGATTTATGTAGTGCCTATGATTATGTAGTACAGAAATTTGGCAGACAATTAATTAAGACAGATATAGCAATTAAACTACCTGAAAACTGTTATGGTAGAATAGCACCTAGATCCGGTTTGGCTCTACATCATTTCATTGATGTTGGAGCAGGTGTAGTTGACAGGGACTATACGGGGAATGTAGGTGTTGTACTATTTAATCATTCAAATCAAGACTTTGTTATTAAAAAAGGAGACAGGATAGCACAACTAATTTGTGAATTAATACTGTATCCTGAGTTATGTGAGCTTTCTGACGTGGGAGAGACCGTGAGAGGATCACATGGGTTTGGGTCTAGTGGTGTGTAGTATTAAAATAATTATAAACTTTTAAGATTTATTTCAGTTAAAATAAAATATTATATTTTTTGTTAACTTTTGCAAGCGTTTAACAGGTTAACTAATTTTCTTTTTTTCTTTTAATGCAGAAAATGGAGCAAGCCCATCATGTCGTGGAAACCGTGGATTCTGACAATGAATCCATGAGATCTGATGCCGTGGTTGACCAACCAAAGAAAAGCACTTCTTCTTCTTCAAAAGTAGAGGGTGCGTTGATCAGCTTGATAGTTTTGATTCAAAATTTGTATACGATTGGGTTAAATTCTTTGGATATGTGGGAAAAGGCAGTCAACGGACTAAAAAAATGCGAAACTTTGAAAAACAACTTTGACGCTATGGCCCTAGTGTTTGACTTAACACAACTTATGAACGTTTTTTATTCCAATGTACATATTAACCCAGTAGATCTTAGTCAAGAAAAGGTCCCGTTGCTCACTGCAGAAGTTAAAACATACGATGAAGTAATGTCTTTTTTTAAACCAATTTTAAGTAAAAAACCGTTGAAAGGGAAAAAATACACACCTGAAATAGTTAATGCTGTAATTCAATGTTTAAATTATATTCTTTCGGGCTAATCTAAAAATGAAGAAGAAGAAAAGAAAAGTAGCAAGAGAGGTAGATCAAAACAGTTAAAACAAAAATCTGTTAAAAAACTTAAGAAATCTCGATCAGCCTCAACCTCCTCGTCTTCTTCTTCTTCATCTTCTTCTAGTTCATCGTCTTCATCAGACTCATCTTCTTGCAGTGAAGACACAGAATCTGAATCAGTGATTCTTGGATGATAGGAGACAAACGAATAGATATTCATGTTGATGATATTTTAATAGATGGAAAAAGATATAAAGGTACACCCGGTCTTTATGAATTAATAGTTATGAACATTCCAAACGATTATATTTATACTGAAGAGGATTTAAATGCATATGCTGACATTTTGAGAGAAACTAACGTTTATAGAGTGAATTATTCAGCAACAGGAAAAATTAGATCTAACAGAGGAAGTAAATATAAAAATATAATTGCTCCTCTGATTAATCGAGTACCAACACTTGAAGAGCATCACATGTCAACATATTCTGATTTGGTAAATAAAGAAGCTACCGGGAGCGGTATTAATTTAACAAACACCGCACCTAATTATGTCTATTTTGACGATCCAAATGAACTTGTAGATCGATTGAGGTTATTATTAGCATCTCAACAAGCAGGGAACACAGGTCATTCAAATGAAATCAACTCAATCATTGAAGAACTACTTGAATTAGAACCTGTATTGTCAAAAAAACGTTGTAGTGAAAAAATAAAATAAATATTGTTATCAAGTTGAATATTGTTCATTTTATTTCTATTCCTCACATGATATACATGTATCATGAGTGTTGATAAATTTGGTCACCATTCACGATCGACTAAGGTTCTTAGAGGTCCAAAAGGAGAAGGGTTCGAACTTACTACCGAAGGCAATTATGATATGCAAAATAAGAAACTGTGTAATGTCAGAGAACCTACCGAGAAGAACGATGTTGTAAATTTAAACTATATCAAAAACAATAGTCTGTTAAGGACCAAAGATGGGAGTTTGTTTAATGCAGAAAATCTAAAAATATCAAATGTTGGAAAACCTTCAAATTTACAAGATGTAGTTAACGTGCAATATTTAAAAGATTCCATCGAAGACTGTTTAAGGATTGAAAATGGAAAGTTTGATGCGAAAAATAAAGTTATATGCAGTGCTAGTGAACCGGTTGAGGAGTATGACATTGTAAATTTAAAATACTTCAATAAACATGCTGTTAATGTGCAATATTTAAGAGATAACACATTAATACTTAATAAAACAACTAAAGAACTTGATGCAAAGAGTGCTACCATATCAAATCTGTCTAAACCTAAGTTTCTGTACGATGCTGTGAACAAATTATATTTTCTACAAAATATTGCCGACATAACCTACGCAATTTATTATCAAATTCACAAAAGGAGTAAGAAAAAGATGACTAAATCCGAATGGATAAATAAAGTTATAAAATATAAAAACATAAATTGGCTTGATCTTTTTTCAGTTAAAGTAGAGTCCCCAGTAAGTGAAGACGTCTCTTAGATGTATTTAAGTAATGGCTGTGCGAAACAACCGCTTCAGTCGTTATTGTGGCTCCGGACTGTTAAGTACAATTGGAAAAACTGCAAGTGCTATTATAAATCGAGGAATTGACATTTTACCTTTTGAATTACATTTACCTGGAGGTTATCAGTACTGCGGTCCTGGTACAGATTTACAAAAGAGATTAAGTAGAAACGATCCAGGAATTAACGGTTTAGACGCAGCTTGTAAGGAACATGATATAGCGTACTTAAAATATCAAGATACTAATCACAGAGCATACGCTGACAGAATCTTAGCTGAAAAGGCTTGGAATAGATTTAAAGCATCAGATTCAAGTGTAGGTGAAAAAGCCGCAGCGTGGGCAGTTACAAATATTATAAAAGCGAAATCTAAATTAAGTGGTGGATCAATAAGGAAGAAGAAGAAAGCAGTACAGAAGAGGAAACAGATGAAAACAAATAAAAATATAAAAAACAATAAGAAAACAAAGACAAACAAGAACAAAACAAAGCAAATGAAAAAAACCTTAAAGGGAAAGGGGTTATATTTAAAACCGTATTCCGGATCAGGATTAAAAAAAAAAAATATTCATCGAAAATAATAGATGAGCTTCCAAGTAAACCGCTATCACAGTTTGACATTTTAAAATGTGCTAAGCTTCTAAAGTTACCATACTTTAGAGGAGTATTTATGAGAGACCTGTTACCGCCTAAAATTAACGATAATGAATCTGAAGTTGTTAATTTAGATAGTATAAATGGAAAAGGTACACATTGGGTATGTTATGTGAAACGTGGATATAACGTAGAATACTTTGACAGTTTTGGCAATTTAAGACCGCCGACCGAGTTAGAGGATTATTTTAACAGTGGACCCCATCACGTTACAATCAAATACAATTACTTTCCGAGGCAGAAGGAAAATACTTTTAACTGCGGTCATTTGTGTTTAGACTTTTTGTTCGTGAAGAAATGATTTGTGTTACAGGAAGATCGTCTGATCTCAAGTGTACGTTGTTTCCTCCTTTAGATTTATCAAGATCTAATGACTGGGAAATGGGTTTTTTGGATTTAATGACTTACAATTCAATTCCCAATATTGAAGAAAATATCAATAACGTACTTTACATCGGCTCCAATACAATATCTCTTCCAACAGGATCTTATGAAATAGAAGACATTCATAAGTATATTAACAATAAATTGAAAGAAATAGATCCGACTACAACATTCAAGTTAAAAGCAAACAACAATACACTTAAAAGTGAAATATGGTGTTCTAAGAGAATAGACGTTTCGAAACCTCACAATTTAGGTTCGTTACTTGGGTTTATAGATAAAGATATCAAGATATTGGATGCAAATAAATGGCATGTATCATCAAGTCAAGTGGCCATTAACAAAGTTGATATCATACGAATCACTTGTAATATTGTAGGAGGTTCATATAGAGACGGAATCGAAGGACACGTATTACATGAATTTTATCCAGTGGTTGGACCTGGATTTAAAATTGTTGAAAGACCTGAATCAGTACAATATCTTCCAATTTACAAACAAAATAATTTATCAGAATTTAACATAAAACTAGAAGATCAGAACGGAGATTTAATTAATTTCAGAGGTGAAAACATTAATTTACGCGTTCACATTAGAGAGAAAGCAGGAAAATAACTATGGGCTTGGTGTTTAACTCAACCTCTGCATCTTCTAAAAAAAAGTTAGTTAAAACCTTTCATACTACACCAAATGTCAGTATTCCTCGAACAGTGAAGCCGTTAACATTGAGGAACCGCATATTTCTTAACTCACTAGGAATATTTAAATCACCTTTATCATCATGAACGGGATACTTGATATTGGTGAAAATGTAAATTTTGATCATTCAGTAATTAATATTGAATGGCATTCTCACAATCCATACTCTTCGAATTCATTAAAGAATAGTGATGAAATTAGAATTCCAGTTCACCAACAAGATGTATACACATTACCAAGTCGAAGTTTCCTTCTGATTGAGGGAAAAATTATAAAGGTTGCGGACAATTCTGATGATATAACTACGGAGTTGGTAAATAATGCTATGTCATTTTTGTTTGATGAAATACGATACGAACTGTGTGGTACAGAAATTGATAGAGTTAAAAATGTTGGTATTACGACTACAATGAAAAATATACTTACATCTCGCCCAAGTGATGTCAACTGGATGGAAAATGCTGGTTGGAAAATTACATCAGTAGAAAATTTAAGTGATAGAACTAACTTTTCTTTTTGTGTACCACTTAAATTGCTTCTTGGATTTGTAGAAGATTATAATCATATTTTATTAAATGTTAAACAGGAATTGGTACTTTTGAGAGCATCAAGTGATAAGAATGCCATCATTCAGAGTGGAGCTGCTTTACATGATTTTAAAATAAATTTGGCAAAAGTTATTTGGAAAGTACCTTACGTACAAGTTGAAGACAATATAAAATTATCTCTTTTAAAAGTTGTAGATAAAGATCAACCCATTTCTATTCCTTTTAGAAGATGGCAGTTAAACGAATATCCATCTTTACCAGCCTCGCAGTTTCAAACATGGACAGTTAAAACTAGTTCAGTTATGGAAAAGCCACGCTACGTCATACTAGGTTTTCAAACAAATCGTAAAGATAACGCTGCTAAAAATGCATCTCATTTTGATTTTTGTCATCTAGAAAATGTGAAACTTTACCTCAACAGCAAGTACTATCCATATGATAACTTGAACAGCAACAAATCATTAATGTATGACTTGTATACAAGATTTCAATCTTCTTATTATTCAGGATGTGATGATCAACCTTGTCTCGATAAAACAACATATTTAGCTAAAACTCCTTTATTTGTTATTGACTGTTCTAAGCAAGTGGAAACGTTAAAATCAGGATCACTGGATATACGACTGGAAATTCAAACGTCTGCTGCAATACCTGCTAATACGGCAGCCTACTGTTTGATCATTCATGATGCTTTAATTCAATATTTACCATTGTCTGGTATTGTTAAAAAAATTATGTAGATTTCTGTATTTATCAATAAAGGAACATGTTACTCTATTTCGATTTTTTCTTCTTTCCTTTTTCTAATCACCTTGAAAGAAACATACAAGCCTATGTCATATATGAAAAGGTTGTGAATTAAAAACAAAGTTTTTGATTAAAAAGCTGTTTATTCTCACAATAACAAGCACAAAATGACAAGTCAAGAACTTACAAGCTATAATGACCATATGCTAGGGTGTTGATGTTGTTTGGACAAACATATCTCTTATCATCCTTATTACTTAAAGCTAACTTGTTAATTACTACAGTTTTTACATTGTGCTTCTTTGATTGAAAAGTTCTTACATCTCTTCTCATATTTTCATTTTTAAACAAACAATCTAAATAGTTTTGAAAAACTATAGTCTTATCCACGACAGCCTTTGAAATTCCTTTAGCTTTTTTCAATCTTAGATTATTGGATTCTTGTAAATAATCATCATTTGTTGTGCGGTAGGCATAAAGTTTAGGTCGTAAACCTACAAACTCTACAATTGGAATCCCTGTACATTCGTCTTTAAATTTGCCTAATGCTTTTTTGTTAGATGCATCAAAACACTTATGATCAAAAGGATAGTTGGATAAGTCGAGGTGTTGCTTTAAAATAGGATTCTCAAAGTCCTCAGTAAATACTTCATACAAAAAAGAATCTGTATCAAGATATAAAATGTTGATTTGTTTGTTACCATAAAAAGGTTTTACAATGTTGTAGTGAAAGTTATACATGTGAAGTTTGGACAACTCCAAGACAGTGAATCCTACATAAATTGGTTTGTTAAAACAAATCTTATCTTTGGATAGCTCAATAGCTGCAATATTTTCACCATATATTATTCTATTCTTAAAATTAGGCTTTGAAACTAACTTATCTACTCTTTTGCTATTAGTAACTAGTTCTAAATCAATTCTTTTCCTAATGTTTTCAATTGTTTTTCCAAACATTGCATTGTTTAGTAATTTGTAAAATTCTTTCTCAAAATCGTTTTTTGATTCTTTTCGTTTTTTAGTATTAAAATCTATGTAAGGTTTTAACCAACAACTCTGGGAAAACTTTAGAATTCTATGAATCTTTTTCAACACAAGACCGTTTTGCAAAGCTTGTTTTAAGTTTAAATAATGACAAACATATTTTTTTTTATCCGTTAATGTTGTTAACAGCTTGATCTGTTTTGATCCTGGAGGACGTTTGTTTTCAGGGAGAAAAGGTAAATCATTATGTTCCTCATGAAGATGTTGTGGATAAGATAGATCACACTCTAGAATGTAACCATTTTCTCCTTCATCAGGCTTTGTCATAACATCAAAATGTTTTATCGCTCCCTTTTTTAACCATCTAAAGTTTTCTTTCGGTATTGGTTGAGACATTGAAAAACCATACAAATTATTTGCATCAATGTAAGTAAGAAAACTAACATCTTTACCAGCATCAAAAGATGATCCTAAATAACTATTGTTAGCTTTTGCATAGCGTTTAACACATTGGGTAATTCCTCCTCTTATTCCCTTTTCGATAAAACATATACATATCATAATCATGAATCAGCTCAAGTTCAACTTTAGTATACTTTAGCATAGCATCAAAGGTAAGACTAGGTAAGGTAAAATAATGTGCTGGATCTAATTCATAATTATTTATACAAACTAATCTAAAGTTTTCAAATACATCACAGAGTAACAACACATCGGTTTTCAGATACAAATCGCTATAATCACCGAGGGTTTGACAGTTAAATGTATTCCATACTTTTTCAGCATGTTCATAGTCCGTGTCCGATATTTCGCTTAAACCCATACTATTATAAAATTGCGCTTTAGCAGGGAGTTGAGTTACATCAAGTTTCTCCCAACTATCGGTAAACTCATATGGATACACTCCTTTTCTCGTTACAAGACACAAGTCTTCATCACGAAAAAACATTTTTGTGTGAATAAATTGATCATTTTTCAAATTTTTAACCAAAGAACTTAGACTACTTGCCATGAACCTAAAGCTATCTATGAACCTTAATTTAATACCGCTATCTGTGTGTTTTACATAAGAAATGTATTTCTCTTTGGTGTTAGGAACAACATCAACTTTATTTTGATCAAGTCCTAAATGTTTAATAATAAAATGGGTATCATAATTAGAACTACCGTGAATTATAACGGGAAGAGATTTTTGATCTTGTCTTTTTAAATTACAAGTACCGCATAACACTGCTCTGAATTTACCAGTTAAGTGACAATGGTCTCTACAAGGAGCATTAAGAGCCTCACTAAATTCTGTGTTACAACATTCACAGTGGGTGGCTGACTTAAATCTATCACTTTCTTCCCTAGTAAGAGGTAACATGGGTACGTTTACATTTAACAAATCACCAATCAGATTTGCTATAGATTTAATGTACTCTACAAATTTTAAACCGGCATTAGGACCTCGATAGAGATAGGGCTCATTAGGCAAACTGTTTACAATTTCTAGTGGTAACATATTTTCGTTGATAGCAAAATATGCACAGAAGCTCATTGGTTCATGTATTTCTTTTACTGTTACATGTTGAGATTGTTTGTTACATTCTTCAGAGCTAGGTTTTTTTAGAATAGACTCAAAATCACAATAACATACTATAGGTACTTTATACTTAAAATGAAAGTTATTAAAAGATAAATAAGTAGGATCATCCTCATTATCTGTAAGATGAGGCATAACAACCTTTACGGGTTTGTTAGGAACACAGTCTTTTCTATGTTTTTTTAACAGTTTTTTAGCACGTAAGCCTTGAAAATGTTTTAAACAACTTTTACAAAAAGCTGCCTTTACTTCATGTTTTGTCATTTGTACACGTACTAATCTAGAAAAATTATTAATATAACAATAGTGGCTTACTCCTACATTGTTAGAAAATAACAACAAATCTATGTGATCTTTCTTCTCAGTCTTAACCACTTTCAGAGGATACACCTCATTATTCTTGTTAAGTCCATATACGTTTATACTAACAGTCGGATTGTTTTTTTCAAATTTACCGACTTGATTTAGAGGTGTTGGAAACTGAATACCGTTAAAATTAAATTTATGTTGTAAATCAAAGTATCTGTTGTTTACGCGCTCCCTGTGCACACCTTTAACATAATGACATAAAATTGCTCACTTAAAGCACTCGTTATCATGTAAGTTCATCGGATTGATTACTGCTTTTTTAAGCACTATTGCTGATGGTAAAGGTATGAAAGTACTACCTCTAAGCGGTTTGTACCTGCTGAATCGTACTAAAATCCCATCAATATGTAGAAGAGTCCACCCACTCCCTTTGCTTAAATGTTCACTCTCTTCTCTACAAATTTTTCTAAACATTTTTTGTACAACTCTGGAAATGGAAGTTTCTTCCAAAACCTTCTTGTTTCTGATTTTGAATGCGCGAGGTGTTACCTCTTGGCTAAGATGTTTTACATAAGTACACTCAAGCACAATATTAAACTTAATAGCATCACTTTCAGCTATGACCCTGTTAATTAAACGTTCGAGTTTATCCTCATGTTGTTGGAGAAAATCACAAATATTTAATAAATTCAAATCACTGTTTTTAAGGAAAAAAGTTTTAAGTATTCCCTTGAAAGCGGTTTTTATCTCGATAAACTCATCAACACGAGTAACAACTTCAAGACGTCTCCGCTTAGTCAATCTTGTAGGTAGAGCATCTACTTCCATAGCCTGTTCATCACCGGCTAAACTGGAGTGTGATCTCTTAGCCATTGTAAAATTTGAATGTAAACTAATCTGAAAAAAAAAAAAAATTTTCTAAAGTGGTTAAGATAGAAGAAAGAAATATCACTTAACTAACCCTATTTACATAATATGTTTACTTCTTTACTTTCTGATCAATCACCGTTAATTTTGTATTTTCAATGTTTTTAACCTTCTTACCAAAAATAGTTAAAATAGAAGACAGATTTTTTAGAGCTTCTTTTTCATCACCTTTAGTGGAATCTATCAAAAACAAGCCTTTTTTTGATACCATCTGCCAATACATGCTACTTGAACTGCAATACTTTAGGTCTTTTGTTTTAGTAATTTCGATTTTTATTAAATGCGTACCCTGCTCTCCTGGAGAAGTAAACCTTAATCTTTTCTTATTTTTTAAACATTGAAATTGTTGACTTAAGACTATTGGACCCTTCCCTTTCCTACTTCTAAAAAGACTATCAAAGTCTGATTCAGATTCCGTGTCTTCACTGCAAGAAGATGAGTCTGATGAAGACGATGAACTAGAAGAAGATGAAGAAGAAGAAGACGAGGAGGTTGAGGCTGACCGTGATTTCTTAAGTTTTTTAACAGATTTTTGTTTTAACTGTTTTGATCTACCTCTCTTGCTACTTTTCTTTTCTTCTTCTTCATTTTTAGATGAGCCCGAAAGAATATAATTTAAACATTGAATTACAGCATTAACTATTTCAGGTGTGTATTTTTTCCCTTTCAACGGTTTTTTACTTAAAATTGGTTTAAAAAAAGACATTACTTCATCGTATGTTTTAACTTCTGCAGTGAGCAACGGGACCTTTTCTTGACTAAGATCTACTGGGTTAATATGTACATTGGAATAAAAAACGTTCATAAGTTGTGTTAAGTCAAACACTAGGGCCATAGCGTCAAAGTTGTTTTTCAAAGTTTCGCATTTTTTTAGTCCGTTGACTGCCTTCTCCCACATATCCAAAGAATTTAACCCAATCGTATACAAATTTTGAATCAAAACTATCAAGCTGATCAACGCACTCTCTACTTTTGAAGAAGAAGAAGTGCTTTTCTTTGGTTGGTCAACCACGGCATCAGATCTCATGGATTCATTGTCAGAATCCACGGTTTCCACGACATGATGGGCTTGCTCCATTTTCTGCATTAAAAGAAAAAAAGAAAATTAGTTAACCTGTTAACGCTTGCAAAAGTTAACAAAAATATAATATTTTATTTTAACTTAAATAAATCTTAAAAGTTTATAATTATTTTAATACTACACACCACTAGACCCAAACCCATGTGATCCTCTCACGGTCTCTCCCACGTCAGAAAGCTCACATAACTCAGGATACAGTATTAATTCACAAATTAGTTGTGCTATCCTGTCTCCTTTTTTAATAACAAAGTCTTGATTTGAATGATTAAATAGTACAACACCTACATTCCCCGTATAGTCCCTGTCAACTACACCTGCTCCAACATCAATGAAATGATGTAGAGCCAAACCGGATCTAGGTGCTATTCTACCATAACAGTTTTCAGGTAGTTTAATTGCTATATCTGTCTTAATTAATTGTCTGCCAAATTTCTGTACTACATAATCATAGGCACTACATAAATCAAAACCAGCAGCTGAAGGTGAGCTTCTATGTGGAGGAAAGGCGTTTTCAGTTAGACGCACGAACCCTAGTTGAGACTTCGACACTAAAAAAAAAAGTTTTACATTAATTAAAGCTGTTTATGATAATAATTATGTATGTCTAGCTAAACAGAGAACTTACGTTAACACCGCAAGGTTTCCATTCTCTGCTCCATAAAACTAAGTACTTATTATTATTTTAAAAGTGCGATAGAAAACTTGTGTTAACACCGCAAGGTTTCCATTTTCTATCACACTGGTCTAAAATAAATAAATTACTAATAACAGAGAACTTACGTTAACACCGCAAGGTTTCCATTCTCTGCTCCATAAAACTAAGTACTTATTATTATTTTTAAAGTGTGATAGAAAACTTGTGTTAACACCGCAAGGTTTCCATTTTCTATCACACTATTTTATAGTTGTACTTACTTGTTAAGTGAGAAGCGGACGAGTAGAAGTCGAAAATTGAACTTGATCAACTCTCTGAAGAGGAGAACGCTATATACCCATCCAGAACTGACGTTTGAGGTTAAAGGCGAACACGTGTTGATATAAATTTACAGTTTTAATCATTCTAAAGGTTTAAGGTGACCACGTGTCGACAAAATGTAGTAAACAAGGGTAAATAAAGGACAAATAAAAATGTGATATTATCAGGAGAGCAGACGTTGCAAGCATGTTTCGGTGCATAATCACTGTTAGCGGTGGATCAAACAATACCGCTTACTTTAAAATTAAATTGGTTGTTAGATAAAACATTTATCAGAGGTCAGGTCAATTGATATCAAAGCTTAGTATAATGAATATTATATCAATCATCTTCTGAGCTGTTGAATCTTTCACACTTCTATCTTTATTGGGATGTTAACACAAATTAAAATTAATACCTCAGTAAAAAGTTATATTTATATTAAACATATATATATATATATATATACATAAAATTGTTTTACTAGTAAATCTTCAACAATCTTTTTTTCTTTCTCTGCAATTTGAAGTTTACGAATGAATTGTACCAATCATCTTCTGAAACTCTCTTCTAACTTTATTAAGGCATTAACACAAAAATTATAAAATTATTTTTTTTTTACTAGTAAATCTTTCACAAAATTTTTATTACTCTCAATTATAAGTTTTATGAAAAGTTGTAACCGGTCTCAAATCTTCATCCTTGGAGCTAGCTGCCACTACTTGAAACTTGAGAGTCTTGTACGCAGTTGTTTGTATCCGTTGGACGTGAAACCTGTGCTTTGTAATATTTTGAATCACCCCACGTCCAAGTCGAAGATGAAACGAAAGAGCTCTGAATTCGTTCACCTTCACGTCTCTCGTAGAATATTTGATACCTATTTCTCAAAACTCTTAAATTGTAAGCTTTTCTTTGTTCTTCTGACATTTTAATGTTTTTTTCTCCGCCAAAGTGGGATGAAAGTAAACAATAATATCAACTTCAATGACCTAGAGGTGAAGAATTCGCGATACGAACCGGCGCGTGCCGATAACGAAACGTAAACAATAGTAGCGACCTCGCGGGCTTATCTAATTGTTATTTAATTGAGGTCAATTGCTTTTTAATTGGGGTCAAGGTTATCTGGCACGTGCTTATCTTAAAATATGCGGAAATGTCAAAGGTTATCACTGATAAGGACCCCCCGCACAGAGATAACAGGGGTCAAAGGTCCTGTCCCAGAACCTACACTTTATAACTACTAACGTTGGTTTTATGTATGGTTAACTTCTCATATTTTAATCCTTTTAATAACTTTTCATTTTCCATCAAAATTAGTGCAACTGAAGATTGATTTATTTCTTCGGAGAGATTATCTATCGACTTAAAATAAAAACGAGGTTGTCTGCTAATACTACGCAAAATTTGCTCTAAACTTTTGGACTGAGGTGTTTCTGTGTTATGTAATTCTAGGATTTATTGACCAATACACAATATATAACATCAGCAAGAATCTATTCTTGATTTTTTTTAATGGAATTTTTAAGCAATTAATTGTTGCAGTAAACAAAGCAGGCTCGATCTTCATCAATTATCACACTGTCTTCATCTAACATATCTCTAACTATATCACTAAAGTTTGGGTCTATTGTACTTGCCATATTATAATAAAACTTTAAAACTTTAAACACAGCACTCTGCAATTGGACATACACCGAAGGCAACAGGGGTTATACGTCACCCCAAGCAATTATTTATAGTCACTTTGAACTGATCAACACACTTGTTATCTCGCGTGCGGGCACAGACTGGACTGCTTGTAGAATATATAAAATATCAAGATCGTATTAGCAAGATTGCCACAACAACAACAAAATATTATTCTGTGTGGGGTTACGCGTAACCCCTGTTGCCGTTCTAGGGTTAATAACTTTTCATTTTCCCTTCCATCAAAATTAGTGCAGCTGAAGATTGATTTATATTTTCGCAGAGATTATCTTTCGACTTAAAATAAAAACGAGGTTGTGTGCTAATACGGCGCAAATTTGCTCTGAACTTTTGGACTACGGTGTTTCTGTGTTATGTAATTCTAGGATTTATAGACCAATACACAATATATAACAATAGCAAGAATCTATCTTGAATGTTTTTAAATGGAATTTTTAAGCAATTAATTGTTGCCGTAAACAAAGCAAGCTCGCGTCAATGTTGTGATTATTATTGCTGCCTCGGGCAACCTTGTAACGCACAATAGGGTTGTTTCAGGGGCACCTGCAATATTACACACTTTGCTGCCTCCCTTTAACATTTTCAGAGATCATTACATTGTCTTGTTCTCAGTTAATTGTGTTTCTATGTATTTGTTTTCATAATAACAAGGCAGTAACAAAAGACGGGTAACCTTTACATTCAAATAATATATATTACAAGATCAACAGTTTATTTGCGATATTAATGGTTTCGCTCATTTTTTACGAAACATATTGTAAATATAGCATTAAACACACACAAAAAAACTCATGAATATTCAGAATTTTATCTGCAATAAAATCCAAACGCCGGGGCAATTCACTCTGCTCCTTCTCCTCTACATGGGTATTAACAGCGATACTGCATTGTAAATATCAATGCAGGATACGTGGCAATGCAACTTATGAAAACATTACACTAATATCGTACTGTATTTGTAACACTTCATATCACAAAATAATTAATGCCGACAAATATGTCCCAGGTTGGGGCGTAGAAGGGTGTTTAAAGGAATGTTTTTATTGAAATCCATATTCTATCAACACATAACACAATTATAAGAGTGTTGCATATGGAAAATGTATAATATAGGGAGTAAGGTATTGTATTTAAGGCGCAAAAAGATACAAATTTTATGTTTCAAATTTAGATAATTTAAACTCAGCAACAAATAAAATTGCACAAGTAACTGCTGCGTAACTTTGATTGACTATGTAGCTTAAAAGAATTTACAGAATTAATCGATGGTACTATTAAAGTTGTAATTCCGCTTAATCATTTAACATTGGTAAAATCATTTTTTCCTGATATATTTATGTTTACAACATATTTCTTGCAGGTAGCCCAAGGTATTAATTTATGAAAAGTGGATTCTAATTATTTACCTATTTTATGTTAGATAAAGAGTTTATTATTTTATCAAACTGAGTCTTTTTAGTTCACTTTCTACTGTACTTATTGCGATATATTGTTATTATTTTTCAAAATGGTTAACTTTACAATAAAATAGAATACAATTTTTTACAGTTTTTCCCTACGTTCTTATATATTCATTATCATTGAAAAATTCCAAAGCTGGTTAAAGAGGTTTTTACACAAATACAAGCACTTTACTAAATATCAGCAACATACATATACACGGAGCACATTCAGGTATAAGTCCCGGTAGTTTCCCGAGTAAATAATGTTGACCTACATCTGTTACCATCTTGAGTCGCTCTGAAAATACATCATATACCACAGTATTTTTACTTAATTTGTGAAATTTATTGCGTTATTATTTATAACCTGCTATGAAAAAACAAATGTTACAATGTAGTAAGATATATCGTAAAATATCTAAAGTGTAGTCTTTAGGTTGAAAAGGCATTTTATTAAATAATCATCATATATAGATTAAATAATATTCCCTAGTTTTGTAAATTTACCTTTTTATTTATTTGACATAAGACTTTAAGAAATATTCTACTCTGCGGAAAAGTTTTGAATACGCATATAACCTAAGCAGGCACTGACAAGATTACAATGAAGGAAGTTGACGCAATTGAAAGGAAGAACGCTGTCAGCAAATTGATACTAAGAGGAAAGACGTTCTGTGGATTTGTTGTATCTTCCAGCAGCTCGTTACATGAGGAAGGAATAAATGTACAACGGAAACTTGGCTCTCTTTGTAAGATGAATGACGTAGCATGCGGAGACGATCTGGATCATTTTGTAGGAAATACCTAAATTTTTACACCAATTATCTTCCTGATGTGATGTAATTATAGGTAACTGCATTAAGTTACTTGATAATAATTAATGCAATTTAATTTTAACTCATTTGTATTATTAGTATATTATATTATTTCTAGTAAACAAAACAGTTACTTGTTAAAAATTAGTTTGTGGTGAAAAGAAATTTGAAGGAATAAAATAATATCTGATATTTTTCATCGTTATAAAAATTTAGCAATGAGTTTCGAGAATCGGCATCTATACAGTATATATCTTTGTTTGAAGGTTATTTTTGACGATGGAAGGATTGTGAAGGAAACAGGATTTTCCGGACATTAATGGTTTTCCGGATCTTTTTAGTTTTAATGATTAGTGTTTTGTATAGTTTTGTATGAAGTGCATGTCTATAGAGTTAGTGAAGTTGACAAACAACATGTAGGTTGTGATTCCTGAATTAGGCGTGCCACAAAGCTTTAGTAAGATTTGTTTATTTTAACCTAGTTTGTAATTATGTATTAGGTTAGTTCTTTACCTGAAGAAGAGATCAGATTGCAGATCTCGAAACGTAGTGTTACTGTTTTCTTGTTTCACTGAACGATGGCAAATGTCCGGAAAAATCATGTTTCCTTCAGTATATATCTGCAAAAGATTAATCATAAAAACTTTAATCATTTTAAAAACAAATACCTGTGGTAATGGACGTGAGAGACTCTAACCTGAAAATCGAATAATTAGAATTTAAACCGAGCATATACCCGTATCTCCTGCCTACAACAAACATTAAACAGGTTAAATTGATGCCAAATACGTCAATGCACAGAACGAACACTACACAACGCCTGTCACATGCATAAGAGGCCGTGAGAGACTGGAGATAAAATTAATATCCTATTATTCTTTTAAACCACACAAATTACCGTAAATACTACCGAATTATCAACCAATTCTCTTCTGTTTTAAGTTAGTATCAGCATTAAAGTACCAAGGTAAACTCAACTCAATAAAGAAATAACTTGCATAGCTTTTTTTAATGTCAATCTGCAAATTTTAATAGTACTTAAATAAAAATGTTAAGCTAAATCAAAAACTAATTATTTCACTTTTCTTTCAAGTCATAGAACATAAAATTTATAGAGACAGACAAGGTCTGCAGCATCTTTTTTATTACGATTAGGTTAAATTATTCTAAAAAAGACATTTTTAATTCTTTACTCTGTACCTCTTAATGTAAATAGATGTAACCCAATGGCCGTAAATCTATACGAACAAATTTTAAATACGTCCGATATGTGTATGAGATTCATCTGAAACCAGCATGCATATCCTATGAAAAAGACTTCAAGTTTGTTATAGAATGACTTCCACAGACGATAGGGTTCAGCTAGAGGGTCAAATCCAAATTAAATAAAACTGCTTAATCATCAAACATAATTCAGTTTTGCTTGTAAAATATATAGTTTGATTTACATGTTGGAGTAGAGGAATTAACATTTTTTCCCTTTGGTCAATAAAAATATTGAAAATATAAAAAGCACCGTGTTTCAACAGGGCTGTAGTTCATAATGACTAGTAATCAAGAATTTTATAGAGCAGAATTTTGATGCAGACACCTTACACTGTCCAGCAGCTCACTTGAAACAGCCTGGATTCTTTAAAAATGTAGATGTAGGGGTCATGCAGTTGCCGGGTACTTACGGAACTCTTATCTGTTTTTGTTGTTAGACAGAACTGTCAACCGACTAGGAACTCTTGTACAAGTTTAAGAAACACTTTAAAATTTGTTAAATGTCCTATTAATGGTCTATGTACATGAAATACGTCTGTGACTGCAGTATAAATTCCACCTGCACTTCGTTAATGTGCACTCTTTCCATTTCCTTAACTTCAAATTACACGCGGTTACTGTTTTTACTCACAATATCGGCCACAGATATTTAAGACAAAAAGTTTAAAATTTCGTTTTATATGATGATATTTTTTCAGAATAGTTTGTAACATCCTATTTTTTAGTTCTAAGTTTACGTTAAAATATTACTGTATAAAATTTTAATACCAACTTATTGCCACGTTCGTATAAATATTATTAATATAGTTTTAGCCAATTCATATCGGTAAATACGGTATAACAATTTTAGTAAATTAATTTATATCAGCAAATAGTAAAAAGTGAACTATAATATAAAGGAGGAGGTGGATTTCAGACCTCATTTAGCATGAAAGAGCAATTATACGGGCTTGTCTTCCTGTAGCAAGCTCTGAATGCTAATTGAGTTAACGTATAACAACGTATAACAACTCAGCGGCTATTTTTGGAAAATACTTAGTAATCACTGTTCGAGAGCTTAAAATCAACCAACCAAATTTAGCACACGCTCGTGAGTTATTCAACAAAATTCAATGTAGTTGATTAGTCTAATGTAAGTTACATTTTTACATGTTTGTTATTTTAATTAAATAAACATTTTACTGATTATTAACTAGGTATATTTAACCAGAGTAAATTTATTTTCTGTAACGTTTAACTTCATAAAACATTGTATCTATGTATTACTATACGTAAGTAATAGCTTTATGGAAAAAATAATGTATACACAACATTATAAAAAGTTTTAATTCTATGTACAACTGTTATTCGAATTGAGATTTAATGAAACGAGATTCATCACTGTGTATATTTTCTATACCGTGAGATAGTTTTTTTTTTTTTTCCAATAAAAAGTGAAGAAAATTTTCTTTGTGCAATAATGTGTTATGTTTAATTCACTTATTTACTGAAACAAATACAAGGAATACCAAACAATAAAAATAATTATGTAAAATATAGCATCGATTTAGTGTTCCTCTCGCTTTACTTTTCTTACAAACAATAACGGTTCTTTATCTGGAAGATACACGGAGTAAAATCTCAGATTAGTGTACTAAGCCTTATGGATAAAGTACCTTTTTAGTTTTTTGTGGGCTCTGAAAGCAAAACTGCAAAACAACAAGATGCTCAGAAGCTTCAGTTGTTTAAAGTTTTTTATATATTTACATACTTTACATTATGAATTACATTCAATTATAGGCACAATAAAACACGCAATAACATTAAATTACACAAGATAAATATTTTATAATTTATTCCAAATGGTAAGACATAATTCAAAAACATTGTTATAGAAACAAAACAGCATATTTTAAAACCTTGCACTAAATAAGCATGTGAACAATCAGTTTTCTAATCAAATGATCTGAAGCATTTCCAAGAAATATATACTTCCAAGGATTCCCAAGTTTGGAAGCACTCTAGGGTCTGGATGTTTTGCAACGTGTAACAGCTGTTTAGTTACTAGCGGAGTGTTATAAAAGCCTAACGCGTGAGGTGTTGATCAAAATTTATGTCTGTATGTCTGTCGACATATGCTATCACGAAAAAGAAATTACCTACAGACTTGAAATTTGTATGAAGATTCATTCCTATATAGGCTACAAAGTGTTCGATGAAGATCCAAGTCACTTCATACAATTTGACTGAGCGTTTGTGAGTATTGTAAATTGTTGTTATGGGATATCATGATTGCAACGAGAAAATTTCTGGATAAATAAATTTGTAAACAAACTAAGTAAAATCATATACATTTTAAAATTTTACTTAGTAACACATACACATATAGACTTCAAATTTCCATGTAGGTTCAGCGAAGCTTCTTACGCGACACGTAATGTGTTTGTGTTCTACCTTGTGTTTTGTAACTAGGGAAATATCGTAACCGAATAAGTGTTTATAAAATAGTAAACTGAATATATCCATGGTTCTCAAAATGTTCATAATGCTGGTTTAATTTATTTTTAAGTAACTTTGAGCCACATTATTAGAAACGGCCTGAGAGCAAGTAGTGATCAAATTGGGATTGTGATTAGATTCTATTTACAATTCAAGCCACCTCCCTCTAATTACATTATTGATTGTATGGCTCCTACTCCCGCTCTATACCAATAACTGCTTTCCACAGAACTTCTAACTTTAGACAATACAATATTTTTCACACATAGTAACGGCAATAATGTGAATAATATTGTGAAAACAAAATATTTTATCCATAAAATAATTTAAATGCCGTTTATTGAATCTAATAAGAAAGACTACAACGGCCTTTTAATTTGTTATTTTTCATGCCTGTACATTTCTTATAATATAATATTAATAGAAACGACGATTACAATACTAATAAATGGTAAAAGTATATAACATGTTTGTCTGATTGTTTTAAGGTATTCTCCTTTATTATTTATTCTGGAAATAAAGCATAAAAAGATAACAACTTTGTGAACTGCATTAAAAAGGAATTTATAACGAAATAATTACTTTAATATCTAAAACAACCATCACTTATTTGTTACATTAATAAATAACAACAATAATAGAATAACACTACTAGTGGAGAAGGCTTTGCTAAGGTAAACGTAAAAATTAAAGTCTATTGCTCACTTGATTCTTCGGATATCTTGCGGGACAGGCTAACAATCATACAGAAAATAAATATTTACACCCTCCCCTCCTGCACCCACAGACATAAAGAAAGTATTTAAGCAGACTAAATGACTAGCTTTATTGACGCTCATTCAAATGATCTGGCTGGACATCCACTACCATAGAGCTCCATTATAGACTATGTAAAAATTAAGTCTTGCGCTATTTCACGTCTGCAAGACAGATGCTTTTCGAGGTATTGCGGGGACAGATAGACAGATGAAATGAAGTGTTCCAGCAGCTCGAGTGGATTCGCTAACGATAAAGCTAATTATTGGTTAGATTTCATGACGTCAAACTCCTTCTCTCGAATTTCCTGATTTGTCTGTATTTATAATTAACTTAATTGTTTTATACTACTATATAGCCTAGATTTTATTTTCGACGTGATAGTGCAGCCAGGGTTATAGTAAAATTATTATATTTGTAGAATATTTCAGACAAAGCCCTTTTTGTGTAGCATTTTGGCAGAAAAAAATAAATTATTTTATCAATTATTGTAGACACTTAAATAAGTAATTAGGTACAGTATATCATTAAAACAAACAAGTTCTGAAATACATGTGTTATTCCCTAAGCCACATGAAAAATACCCACATAACTTTCCAAGTTTGGATAAGAAGTGAAGAAGGTTGAACTTTCACAAATATACATTACATGCCTTTGGTTTCCCGTTGCCTCGTACTAACAGATGCCATGTGATCTCAGACGCCACAAATGTTTGATTGTTAATCGGAAATAACGTTTATAATAATAAATAATAATTTTTTTATTTATGTTATCCTGAGAGGTCGCCATTTTATGGTGTTATTTTACTTTGGCCAAATTGATACGCTTTATTAGCTTTATTATAATAACTATCATTGTCAATGGATTCTGATTTAAAGACCCAGGCTTGTTCATACCCTACTTCTAATTGGAAATTTTAAATTTGGCATGGAGACGATATGAATCTGGTAATTCTTTTGTTATTAATACAGCCCAAAGGGATGCGTTGATAAATAAATAACTTTATTAATGATGAAAAAAAATGTGTACACAGTGTCACATAAAGGGAATGTTAAGTCAAATTAGTTTATAGATGGAGAGTTCTCAAGTATTACTTTAACATTTGTAAAAGTTAACATGTTTTAATTTAAAATGGCAGCAATGTTCCGAAATGCAGTATGTGCAATAAATGCAGTACAGCACAGTCCAGTAGCACTCGGTTGTCCAAGAATAACTCGGTCAGGCATATCGTATTGTAGTGAAAAAGATGACAACAAGAGGGTCTATCAGAACCCAATGCTTTTGAACTTTGACAAGCTTGGTAACTTATAACTCCAGGCTACACTAAGTTCCCACTGATTAATCCGTACTAATGGGATACAATCCATCTGATACAAAAAACGTTCACCAAGGCAGCAATGTATTTTCAAATTATAATTGTTGCTAAGAACAGCTCCAGCGACTGTTATAAAAAATTTTAGATCATTCAGGCATATAAATAACCAAAAGCTTTATGTAATTTTTCACATTCTAAAACCGCAATTGGTCAAGCCACCAAGCAAGTATGATGACCATTTATTTATTTTATTCATTTATTTTTACTTACTTATTTTATTTATTTATTTAAAATAAATTAAAGCTTTTAGTGTGCATTAAATTTCATAATGGAGTGCAACATTTTATTAATTTTATCATAGTTTAAACAATTTAATTTACATGGTGCATACCATTGGTCATCATACTTACTTTGTTAATGAGTCGTGCACCATGTAAATTAAATTGATTAAACTATGATGAAATTAATAAAAAATTGCACTTTATTATGAAATTTAATACATACTAAAACCTTTTATTTATTTTTAATAAATGCGACCTTTAATAAACACAAAATAACCTTAAAGTTCAAGGTACGGGCGTATGGTATTTACTTTTTAACTTGTTTAAGATTAAGAGAACGTTTATAAAGCAAGGAGAATTCCGTATATACTCTAACTAAATTAGTAACTTGATGTCTAATTTAAGACTGTATAGATCTTATCGCTTGTAAAATATTCATTCTTACAACCGTATGGAACAAATTTACTTTTGATATCAGCATCATTATGACGATACGTAGCAAAATGAAAAATGCAGTAAAACAAACAAAGCTATTCTTTAAGCAATTACTTCTTTAAGCTATAAACAAAGCAATCCCGCTTCAATAGGGTGATTATTATTGTTACCCCGGGCACCTTTGTAAGACACAATAGGGTTGTTTCAGGGGCACCTGCAATACTACACACTTGCTACCTGCTTTCAACAGTTTATGAAGTCATTATTTTGACGTTTTTTAGTTATTATGTCTATAAGAACTTTTTCTAGTAATTGTAAAAATATTTAGAGAGTAATTTTGAAAAACCCTGTATAAAATTTACAAGAATCTTTGCTTACAAACATAATCATTTTCAAGCAATTACTTGCACCTCTGTAAGACCCAATAGGGTTGTTTCAGGGGCAACTGCAATATTCCACATTTGCGGTCTGCTTGTAAGTTTGTCAGAGATCATTTTTATATTGTCTTGTTCTCAATTATGTATGTCGGTGTGTATATGTTTTAAGAATTATTTGTAATAAAAGTCGCTACTTATTTACTTACTAGCTGACCCGGCGAACTTTGTCCCGCCTTAAAGGCAATATCACATTGATCACATTTTTTACTTTTTAAATTAGGATAATTGTAAATAAAAAATATAATTATTCAATGATTCTTTATTTGCCATTTATTGTAGCACCTTGTGATAAACTACATTTTTTTGTTTTTTTATTAGGCGCGAAAACAAATAACGCGGATGGTCTTCCGACCCGTGGACATGCCACATTTAATTGGCCATGGGAAAACATGGATGTTTGAGATTAATACCACAAACTTTCAACGATTGGCCTTGTGACTTATTTACAGTCATGACGGATCGGAAATTGAAACCGTTTAAACTCAAATGGCATGTCGGGTGGGATCCTCGGAATGAGAATTTCCTTACCTTTGAGTATTGTGGTGTAAATCAAATTGTTCATCAATTTACTTACCACCAAACTTGTTCCGTTGCACAGTTTTGGTTGGTATAAGTTTCGAAGCATGATTACTACAGAACCAATATTTAGTTGTATATTGTACCAGGTACATCCAAGGAGTTTAAACATTCAATTGGATAGTTGGTGGCATCATCTTCATTTGTTACACAGTCAACAGATTTGAAAGAATGCAGTGTACCAATGATCTCATTCTGAATTATGTAGTTTAAGTCATCTACATCTTTATTCTTAGCTGCCAAAATTGCTCGCTCACTCAACCATTCATTATTTTTGAGGTTAGTAATGGTGTTTGGGAATACTTTGTTGATGAGTTCGTCTTTCGATGAGACAAAGTTAAAGATATTCCGAGGAAATGAAATCAATCCGCTCGATTCGTCGACAGGTACTCGGCCATTACCGATAGTCAACAATTACTCAGAGAAATCTTCAGCAGATGTATCGCTCAGCATTGCAACTCTCATCCAGTCGATCTGGGAATTACTGGCAATGTTTGGCGGAAATCGCCAGACAGTAAAATAGTTGCGCCTCCAAAACATTTTGAGTCATTACGTAGATCTTGCAATGTTAGGTTAACTGCTTCCAATGCACGTTTATGCGCTATTGTGCATTCGTCCCAGATGATGATCTTCGATTCTGATAAAACTTTCGCCATAGCGGAGCGCTTTGTAATTTTGCACGTTGGTTCTTCAATATATTGAAGATTTAACGGCAATTTTAATGCAGAATGTGCCGTACGACATCCTTCTAGCAATGTGGCTGCTATTCCAGAAGAAGCAACTGAAACTGCAATGTTGGATCTTGCACGAACAGTGGCTAAAACTACTGACATGAGGAATGTCTTACCAGTTCCACCATGTAAATGTAAACCACCGTTTCCATCATCAATTGCCTTCATTAATGTATCATAAACTTCCTTTTGTTGGGGGTTCATCAGGGGCACATTTGTTTGAACTACTAAATCTAATTCCTGGTGATCATATTCATGTACACAGTGGCTAAAACTACTGACATGAGGAATGTCTTACCATTTCCACCATATACATATAAACCACCGTTTCCATCATCAATTGCCTTCATTAATGTATCATAAACTTCCTTTTGTTGGGGGTTTATCAGGGGCACATTTGTTTGAACTACTAAATCTAATTCCTGGTGATCATATTCACGTTCCTATTCCAATTCTCGATTAAATGCGTCATTCATTTTACGATTTGGCGCTGGCATTCCTAACCTGACTAATAAACTACCACACATGAGATAACTCATGTCTTCGATCAAGAGCGAGGCCCGATTATGTATCTCCTCATTCATTTCAAGATCGTAATTTATTGAACTGACACGAATTTGATGTAAAATATCTTCTGCCATATTATCCTTGTATTTGTGCCACAGGTTAGATGGGTTCGATGGAAAGCATGTCGAAATGATGATAGCAAATAATGTACGTATCTGACTTGGAGATGCAGAGATAACTGCTTTGAATTGTAAAAAATTAAAATTTGATTTGTATTATCTGGATAGTAAAGTCTATGCTTAACAGTTATTGCAGAAACAGTGGAAACAAAATTTGCTGTTTCTCTTAAGCTTACTCTATGCTTTAAAACTATAAATGTAAAGAAATTTAAAATGGTAATTAAATGATATAAACATATATTTCTTTTGTTGCATTATATATGTTTACAAAGAACAGCTGATTCAATTTGAACAGGCCCTTTCACTTAATAACATATGTTTGCTGTAATGCATTTCTTACGGGTATTTCTGTAATTTTTAGAGGCCAGTGGGGTGGAATCCTGAATCGGGAACGGGATAAAAAGTTTTCTATGTGTTTCTTCCAGTTCTTAGCTACCTCCCTACCAATTTTCAGCCAAATCGGATCAGCCGTTCTTGACTTATAAATAGTGTAACTAACACGACTTTCTTTTATATATAGACTAGCTGACCCGGCGAACTTTGTCCCGCCTTAAAGGCAATATCACATTTTTTACTTTTTAAATTAGGATAATTGTAAATAAAAAAATATAATTATTCAATGATTCTTTATTTGCCATTTATTGTAGCACCTTGTGATAAACTACATTTTTTGTTTTTTTATTAGGCGCGAAAACAAATAACGCGGATGGTCTTCCAACCCGTGGACATGCCACATTTAATTGGCCATGGGAAAAACATGGATGTTTGAGATTAAGACCACAAACTTTCAACGATTGGCCTTGTGACTTATTTACAGTCATGACGGATCGGAAATTGAAACCGTTTAAACTCAAATGGCATGTCGGGTGGGATCCTCGGAATGAGAATTTCCTTACCTTTGAGTATTGTGGTGTAAATCAAATTGTTCATCAATTTACTTACCACCAAACTTGTTCCGTTGCACAGTTTTGGTTGGTATAAGTTTCGAAGCATGATTACTACAGAACCAATATTTAGTTGTATATTGTACCAGGTACATCCAAGGAGTTTAAACATTCAATTGGATAGTTGGTGGCATCATCTTCATTTGTTACACAGTCAACAGATTTGAAAGAATGCAGTGTACCAATGATCTCATTCTGAATTATGTAGTTTAAGTCATCTACATCTTTATTCTTAGCTGCCAAAATTGCTCGCTCACTCAAACCATTCATTATTTTTGAGGTTAGTAATGATGTTTGGGAATACTTTGTTGATGAGTTCGTCTTTCGATGAGAGAAAGTTACAGATATTCCGAGGAAATGAAATCAATCCGCTCGATTCGTCGACAGGTACTCGACCATTACCGATAGTCAACAATTACTCAGAGAAATCTTCAGCAGATGTATCGTTCAGCAATGCAACTCTCATGTTTGTTGTCAGCTGAAGTTTCCTAACATAGCGCCATAGATTCGATGATTTGAGGCAAGCGTTTATTTTGTCGGCAGCAGTCGATCTGGGAATTACTGGCAATGTTTGGCGGAAATCGCCAGACAGTAAAATAGTTGCGTCTCCAAAACATTTTGAGTCATTACGTAGATCTTGCAATGTTAGGTTAACTGCTTCCAATGCACGTTTATGCGCTATTGTGCATTCGTCCCAGATGATGATCTTCGATTCTGATAAAACTTTCGCCATAGCGGAGCGCTTTGTAATGTTGCACGTTGTTTCTTCAATATATTGAAGATTTAACGGCAATTTTAGTCTAGAATGTGCCGTACGACATCCTTCTAGCAATGTGGCTGCTATTCCAGAAGAAGCAACTGAAACTGCAATGTTGGATCTTGCACGAACAGTGGCTAAAACTACTGGCATGAGGAACGTCTTACCAGTTCCACCATGTAAATATAAACCACCGTTTCCATCATCAATTGCCTGCATTAATGTATCATAAACTTCCTTTTGTTGGGGGTCCATCAGGGGCACATTTGTTTGAACTACTAAATCTAATTCCTGGTGATCATATTCACGTTCCCATTCCAATTCTCGATTAAATGCGTCATTCATTTTACGATTTGGCGCTGGCATTCCTAACCTGACTAATAAACTACCACACATGAGATAACTCATGTCTTCGATCAAGAGCGAGGCCCGATTATGTATCTCCTCAATTCATTTCAAGATCGTAATTTATTGAACTGACACGAATTTGATGTAAAATATCTTCTGCCATATTATCCTTGTATTTGTGCCACAGGTTAGATGGGTTCGATGGAAAGCATGTCGAAATGATGATAGCAAATAATGTACGTATCTGACTTGGAGATGCAGAGATAACTGCTTTGAATTGTAAAAAATTAAAATTTGATTTGTATTATCTGGATAGTAAAGTCTATGCTTAACAGTTATTGCAGAAACAGTGGAAACAAAATTTGCTGTTTCTCTTAAGCTTACTCTATGCTTTAAAACTATAAATGTAAAGAAATTTAAAATGGTAATTAAATGATATAAACATATATTTCTTTTGTTGCATTATATATGTTTACAAAGAACAGCTGATTCAATTTGAACAGGCCCTTTCACTTAATAACATATGTTTGCTGTAATGCATTTCTTACGGGTATTTTCTGTAATTTTTAGAGGCCAGTGGGGTGGAATCCTGAATCGGGAACGGGATAAAAAGTTTTCTATGTGTTTCTTCCAGTTCTTAGCTACCTCCCTACCAATTTTCAGCCAAATCGGATCAGCCGTTCTTGACTTATAAATAGTGTAACTAACACGACTTTCTTTTATATATAGACTAGCTGACCCGGCGAACTTTGTCCCGCCTTAAAGGCAATATCACATTTTTTACTTTTTAAATTAGGATAATTGTAAATAAAAAAATATAATTATTCAATGATTCTTTATTTGCCATTTATTGTAGCACCTTGTGATAAACTACATTTTTTGTTTTTTTATTAGGCGCGAAAACAAATAACGCGGATGGTCTTCCAACCCGTGGACATGCCACATTTAATTGGCCATGGGGAAAAACATGGATGTTTGAGATTAAGACCACAAACTTTCAACGATTAGCCTTGTGACTTATTTACAGTCATGACGGATCGGAAATTGAAACCGTTTAAACTCAAATGGCATGTCGGGTGGGATCCTCGGAATGAGAATTTCCTTACCTTTGAGTATTGTGGTGTAAATCAAATTGTTTATCAATTTACTTACCACCAAACTTGTTCCGTTGCACAGTTTTGGTTGGTATAAGTTTCGAAGCATGATTACTACAGAACCAATATTTAGTTGTATATTGTACCAGGTACATCCAAGGAGTTTAAACATTCAATTGGATAGTTGGTGGCATCATCTTCATTTGTTACACAGTCAACAGATTTGAAAGAATGCAGTGTACCAATGATCTCATTCTGAATTATGTAGTTTTAAGTCATCTACATCTTTATTCTTAGCTGCCAAAATTGCTCGCTCACTCAACCATTCATTATTTTTGAGGTTAGTAATGGTGTTTGGGAATACTTTGTTGATGAGTTCGTCTTTCGATGAGACAAAGTTAAAGATATTCCGAGGAAATGAAATCAATCCGCTCGATTCGTCGACAGGTACTCGGCCATTACCGATAGTCAACAATTACTCAGAGAAATCTTCAGCAGATGTATCGCTCAGCATTGCAACTCTCATCCAGTCGATCTGGGAATTACTGGCAATGTTTGGCGGAAATCGCCAGACAGTAAAATAGTTGCGCCTCCAAAACATTTTGAGTCATTACGTAGATCTTGCAATGTTAGGTTAACTGCTTCCAATGCACGTTTATGCGCTATTGTGCATTCGTCCCAGATGATGATCTTCGATTCTGATAAAACTTTCGCCATAGCGGAGCGCTTTGTAATTTTGCACGTTGGTTCTTCAATATATTGAAGATTTAACGGCAATTTTTAATGCAGAATGTGCCGTACGACATCCTTCTAGCAATGTGGCTGCTATTCCAGAAGAAGCAACTGAAACTGCAATGTTGGATCTTGCACGAACAGTGGCTAAAACTACTGACATGAGGAATGTCTTACCAGTTCCACCATGTAAATGTAAACCACCGTTTCCATCATCAATTGCCTTCATTAATGTATCATAAACTTCCTTTTGTTGGGGGTTCATCAGGGGCACATTTGTTTGAACTACTAAATCTAATTCCTGGTGATCATATTCATGTACACAGTGGCTAAAACTACTGACATGAGGAATGTCTTACCATTTCCACCATATACATATAAACCACCGTTTCCATCATCAATTGCCTTCATTAATGTATCATAAACTTCCTTTTGTTGGGGTTTATCAGGGGCACATTTGTTTGAACTACTAAATCTAATTCCTGGTGATCATATTCACGTTCCTATTCCAATTCTCGATTAAATGCGTCATTCATTTTACGATTTGGCGCTGGCATTCCTAACCTGACTAATAAACTACCACACATGAGATAACTCATGTCTTCGATCAAGAGCGAGGCCCGATTATGTATCTCCTCATTCATTTCAAGATCGTAATTTATTGAACTGACACGAATTTGATGTAAAATATCTTCTGCCATATTATCCTTGTATTTGTGCCACAGGTTAGATGGGTTCGATGGAAAGCATGTCGAAATGATGATAGCAAATAATGTACGTATCTGACTTGGAGATGCAGAGATAACTGCTTTGAATTGTAAAAAATTAAAATTTGATTTGTATTATCTGGATAGTAAAGTCTATGCTTAACAGTTATTGCAGAAACAGTGGAAACAAAATTTGCTGTTTCTCTTAAGCTTACTCTATGCTTTAAAACTATAAATGTAAAGAAATTTAAAATGGTAATTAAATGATATAAACATATATTTCTTTTGTTGCATTATATATGTTTACAAAGAACAGCTGATTCAATTTGAACAGGCCCTTTCACTTAATAACATATGTTTGCTGTAATGCATTTCTTACGGGTAATTTCTGTAATTTTTAGAGGCCAGTGGGGTGGAATCCTGAATCGGGAACGGGATAAAAAGTTTTCTATGTGTTTCTTCCAGTTCTTAGCTACCTCCCTACCAATTTTCAGCCAAATCGGATCAGCCGTTCTTGACTTATAAATAGTGTAACTAACACGACTTTCTTTTATATATAGACTAGCTGACCCGGCGAACTTTGTCCCGCCTTAAAGGCAATATCACATTTTTTACTTTTTAAATTAGGATAATTGTAAATAAAAAAATATAATTATTCAATGATTCTTTATTTGCCATTTATTGTAGCACCTTGTGATAAACTACATTTTTTGTTTTTTTATTAGGCGCGAAAACAAATAACGCGGATGGTCTTCCAACCCGTGGACATGCCACATTTAATTGGCCATGGGAAAAACATGGATGTTTGAGATTAAGACCACAAACTTTCAACGATTGGCCTTGTGACTTATTTACAGTCATGACGGATCGGAAATTGAAACCGTTTAAACTCAAATGGCATGTCGGGTGGGATCCTCGGAATGAGAATTTCCCTTACCTTTGAGTATTGTGGTGTAAATCAAATTGTTCATCAATTTACTTACCACCAAACTTGTTCCGTTGCACAGTTTTGGTTGGTATAAGTTTCGAAGCATGATTACTACAGAACCAATATTTAGTTGTATATTGTACCAGGTACATCCAAGGAGTTTAAACATTCAATTGGATAGTTGGTGGCATCATCTTCATTTGTTACACAGTCAACAGATTTGAAAGAATGCAGTGTACCAATGATCTCATTCTGAATTATGTAGTTTAAGTCATATACATCTTTATTCTTAGCTGCCAAAATTGCTCGCTCACTCAACCATTCATTATTTTTGAGGTTAGTAATGATGTTTGGGAATACTTTGTTGATGAGTTCGTCTTTCGATGAGAGAAAGTTACAGATATTCCGAGGAAATGAAATCAATCCGCTCGATTCGTCGACAGGTACTCGACCATTACCGATAGTCAACAATTACTCAGAGAAATCTTCAGCAGATGTATCGTTCAGCAATGCAACTCTCATGTTTGTTGTCAGCTGAAGTTTCCTAACATAGCGCCATAGATTCGATGATTTGAGGCAAGCGTTTATTTTGTCGGCAGCAGTCGATCTGGGAATTACTGGCAATGTTTGGCGGAAATCGCCAGACAGTAAAATAGTTGCGTCTCCAAAACATTTTGAGTCATTACGTAGATCTTGCAATGTTAGGTTAACTGCTTCCAATGCACGTTTATGCGCTTATTGTGCATTCGTCCCAGATGATGATCTTCGATTCTGATAAAACTTTCGCCATAGCGGAGCGCTTTGTAATGTTGCACGTTGTTTCTTCAATATATTGAAGATTTAACGGCAATTTTAGTCTAGAATGTGCCGTACGACATCCTTCTAGCAATGTGGCTGCTATTCCAGAAGAAGCAACTGAAACTGCAATGTTGGATCTTGCACGAACAGTGGCTAAAACTACTGGCATGAGGAACGTCTTACCAGTTCCACCATGTAAATATAAACCACCGTTTCCATCATCAATTGCCTGCATTAATGTATCATAAACTTCCTTTTGTTGGGGGTCCATCAGGGGCACATTTGTTTGAACTACTAAATCTAATTCCTGGTGATCATATTCACGTTCCCATTCCAATTCTCGATTAAATGCGTCATTCATTTTACGATTTGGCGCTGGCATTCCTAACCTGACTAATAAACTACCACACATGAGATAACTCATGTCTTCGATCAAGAGCGAGGCCCGATTATGTATCTCCTCAATTCATTTCAAGATCGTAATTTATTGAACTGACACGAATTTGATGTAAAATATCTTCTGCCATATTATCCTTGTATTTGTGCCACAGGTTAGATGGGTTCGATGGAAAGCATGTCGAAATGATGATAGCAAATAATGTACGTATCTGACTTGGAGATGCAGAGATAACTGCTTTGAATTGTAAAAAATTAAAATTTGATTTGTATTATCTGGATAGTAAAGTCTATGCTTAACAGTTATTGCAGAAACAGTGGAAACAAAATTTGCTGTTTCTCTTAAGCTTACTCTATGCTTTAAAACTATAAATGTAAAGAAATTTAAAATGGTAATTAAATGATATAAACATATATTTCTTTTGTTGCATTATATATGTTTACAAAGAACAGCTGATTCAATTTGAACAGGCCCTTTCACTTAATAACATATGTTTGCTGTAATGCATTTCTTACGGGTATTTCTGTAATTTTTAGAGGCCAGTGGGGTGGAATCCTGAATCGGGAACGGGATAAAAAGTTTTCTATGTGTTTCTTCCAGTTCTTAGCTACCTCCCTACCAATTTTCAGCCAAATCGGATCAGCCGTTCTTGACTTATAAATAGTGTAACTAACACGACTTTCTTTTATATATAGACTAGCTGACCCGGCGAACTTTGTCCCGCCTTAAAGGCAATATCACATTTTTTACTTTTTAAATTAGGATAATTGTAAATAAAAAAATATAATTATTCAATGATTCTTTATTTGCCATTTATTGTAGCACCTTGTGATAAACTACATTTTTTGTTTTTTTTATTAGGCGCGAAAACAAATAACGCGGATGGTCTTCCAACCCGTGGACATGCCACATTTAATTGGCCATGGGAAAAACATGGATGTTTGAGATTAAGACCACAAACTTTCAACGATTAGCCTTGTGACTTATTTACAGTCATGACGGATCGGAAAATTGAAACCGTTTAAACTCAAATGGCATGTCGGGTGGGATCCTCGGAATGAGAATTTCCTTACCTTTGAGTATTGTGGTGTAAATCAAATTGTTTATCAATTTACTTACCACCAAACTTGTTCCGTTGCACAGTTTTGGTTGGTATAAGTTTCGAAGCATGATTACTACAGAACCAATATTTAGTTGTATATTGTACCAGGTACATCCAAGGAGTTTAAACATTCAATTGGATAGTTGGTGGCATCATCTTCATTTGTTACACAGTCAACAGATTTGAAAGAATGCAGTGTACCAATGATCTCATTCTGAATTATGTAGTTTTAAGTCATCTACATCTTTATTCTTAGCTGCCAAAATTGCTCGCTCACTCAACCATTCATTATTTTTGAGGTTAGTAATGGTGTTTGGGAATACTTTGTTGATGAGTTCGTCTTTCGATGAGACAAAGTTAAAGATATTCCGAGGAAATGAAATCAATCCGCTCGATTCGTCGACAGGTACTCGGCCATTACCGATAGTCAACAATTACTCAGAGAAATCTTCAGCAGATGTATCGCTCAGCATTGCAACTCTCATCCAGTCGATCTGGGAATTACTGGCAATGTTTGGCGGAAATCGCCAGACAGTAAAATAGTTGCGCCTCCAAAACATTTTGAGTCATTACGTAGATCTTGCAATGTTAGGTTAACTGCTTCCAATGCACGTTTATGCGCTATTGTGCATTCGTCCCAGATGATGATCTTCGATTCTGATAAAACTTTCGCCATAGCGGAGCGCTTTGTAATTTTGCACGTTGGTTCTTCAATATATTGAAGATTTAACGGCAATTTTAATGCAGAATGTGCCGTACGACATCCTTCTAGCAATGTGGCTGCTATTCCAGAAGAAGCAACTGAAACTGCAATGTTGGATCTTGCACGAACAGTGGCTAAAACTACTGACATGAGGAATGTCTTACCAGTTCCACCATGTAAATGTAAACCACCGTTTCCATCATCAATTGCCTTCATTAATGTATCATAAACTTCCTTTTGTTGGGGGTTCATCAGGGGCACATTTGTTTGAACTACTAAATCTAATTCCTGGTGATCATATTCATGTACACAGTGGCTAAAACTACTGACATGAGGAATGTCTTACCATTTCCACCATATACATATAAACCACCGTTTCCATCATCAATTGCCTTCATTAATGTATCATAAACTTCCTTTTGTTGGGGGTTTATCAGGGGCACATTTGTTTGAACTACTAAATCTAATTCCTGGTGATCATATTCACGTTCCTATTCCAATTCTCGATTAAATGCGTCATTCATTTTACGATTTGGCGCTGGCATTCCTAACCTGACTAATAAACTACCCACACATGAGATAACTCATGTCTTCGATCAAGAGCGAGGCCCGATTATGTATCTCCTCATTCATTTCAAGATCGTAATTTATTGAACTGACACGAATTTGATGTAAAATATCTTCTGCCATATTATCCTTGTATTTGTGCCACAGGTTAGATGGGTTCGATGGAAAGCATGTCGAAATGATGATAGCAAATAATGTACGTATCTGACTTGGAGATGCAGAGATAACTGCTTTGAATTGTAAAAAATTAAAATTTGATTTGTATTATCTGGATAGTAAAGTCTATGCTTAACAGTTATTGCAGAAACAGTGGAAACAAAATTTGCTGTTTCTCTTAAGCTTACTCTATGCTTTAAAACTATAAATGTAAAGAAATTTAAAATGGTAATTAAATGATATAAACATATATTTCTTTTGTTGCATTATATATGTTTACAAAGAACAGCTGATTCAATTTGAACAGGCCCTTTCACTTAATAACATATGTTTGCTGTAATGCATTTCTTACGGGTATTTCTGTAATTTTTAGAGGCCAGTGGGGTGGAATCCTGAATCGGGAACGGGATAAAAAGTTTTCTATGTGTTTCTTCCAGTTCTTAGCTACCTCCCTACCAATTTTCAGCCAAATCGGATCAGCCGTTCTTGACTTATAAATAGTGTAACTAACACGACTTTCTTTTATATATAGACTAGCTGACCCGGCGAACTTTGTCCCGCCTTAAAGGCAATATCACATTTTTTACTTTTTAAATTAGGATAATTGTAAATAAAAAAATATAATTATTCAATGATTCTTTATTTGCCATTTATTGTAGCACCTTGTGATAAACTACATTTTTTGTTTTTTTATTAGGCGCGAAAACAAATAACGCGGATGGTCTTCCAACCCGTGGACATGCCACATTTAATTGGCCATGGGAAAAACATGGATGTTTGAGATTAAGACCACAAACTTTCAACGATTGGCCTTGTGACTTATTTACAGTCATGACGGATCGGAAATTGAAACCGTTTAAACTCAAATGGCATGTCGGGTGGGATCCTCGGAATGAGAATTTCCTTACCTTTGAGTATTGTGGTGTAAATCAAATTGTTCATCAATTTACTTACCACCAAACTTGTTCCGTTGCACAGTTTTGGTTGGTATAAGTTTCGAAGCATGATTACTACAGAACCAATATTTAGTTGTATATTGTACCAGGTACATCCAAGGAGTTTAAACATTCAATTGGATAGTTGGTGGCATCATCTTCATTTGTTACACAGTCAACAGATTTGAAAGAATGCAGTGTACCAATGATCTCATTCTGAATTATGTAGTTTAAGTCATCTACATCTTTATTCTTAGCTGCCAAAATTGCTCGCTCACTCAACCATTCATTATTTTTGAGGTTAGTAATGATGTTTGGGAATACTTTGTTGATGAGTTCGTCTTTCGATGAGAGAAAGTTACAGATATTCCGAGGAAATGAAAATCAATCCGCTCGATTCGTCGACAGGTACTCGACCATTACCGATAGTCAACAATTACTCAGAGAAATCTTCAGCAGATGTATCGTTCAGCAATGCAACTCTCATGTTTGTTGTCAGCTGAAGTTTCCTAACATAGCGCCATAGATTCGATGATTTGAGGCAAGCGTTTATTTTGTCGGCAGCAGTCGATCTGGGAATTACTGGCAATGTTTGGCGGAAATCGCCAGACAGTAAAATAGTTGCGTCTCCAAAACATTTTGAGTCATTACGTAGATCTTGCAATGTTAGGTTAACTGCTTCCAATGCACGTTTATGCGCTATTGTGCATTCGTCCCAGATGATGATCTTCGATTCTGATAAAACTTTCGCCATAGCGGAGCGCTTTTGTAATGTTGCACGTTGTTTCTTCAATATATTGAAGATTTAACGGCAATTTTAGTCTAGAATGTGCCGTACGACATCCTTCTAGCAATGTGGCTGCTATTCCAGAAGAAGCAACTGAAACTGCAATGTTGGATCTTGCACGAACAGTGGCTAAAACTACTGGCATGAGGAATGTCTTACCAGTTCCACCATGTAAATATAAACCACCGTTTCCATCATCAATTGCCTGCATTAATGTATCATAAACTTCCTTTTGTTGGGGGTCCATCAGGGGCACATTTGTTTGAACTACTAAATCTAATTCCTGGTGATCATATTCACGTTCCTATTCCAATTCTCGATTAAATGCGTCATTCATTTTACGATTTGGCGCTGGCATTCCTAACCTGACTAATAAACTACCACACATGAGATAACTCATGTCTTCGATCAAGAGCGAGGCCCGATTATGTATCTCCTCAATTCATTTCAAGATCGTAATTTATTGAACTGACACGAATTTGATGTAAAATATCTTCTGCCATATTATCCTTGTATTTGTGCCACAGGTTAGATGGGTTCGATGGAAAGCATGTCGAAATGATGATAGCAAATAATGTACGTATCTGACTTGGAGATGCAGAGATAACTGCTTTGAATTGTAAAAAATTAAAATTTGATTTGTATTATCTGGATAGTAAAGTCTATGCTTAACAGTTATTGCAGAAACAGTGGAAACAAAATTTGCTGTTTCTCTTAAGCTTACTCTATGCTTTAAAACTATAAATGTAAAGAAATTTAAAATGGTAATTAAATGATATAAACATATATTTCTTTTGTTGCATTATATATGTTTACAAAGAACAGCTGATTCAATTTGAACAGGCCCTTTCACTTAATAACATATGTTTGCTGTAATGCATTTCTTACGGGTATTTCTGTAATTTTTAGAGGCCAGTGGGGTGGAATCCTGAATCGGGAACGGGATAAAAAGTTTTCTATGTGTTTCTTCCAGTTCTTAGCTACCTCCCTACCAATTTTCAGCCAAATCGGATCAGCCGTTCTTGACTTATAAATAGTGTAACTAACACGACTTTCTTTTATATATAGACTAGCTGACCCGGCGAACTTTGTCCCGCCTTAAAGGCAATATCACATTTTTTACTTTTTAAATTAGGATAATTGTAAATAAAAAAATATAATTATTCAATGATTCTTTATTTGCCATTTATTGTAGCACCTTGTGATAAACTACATTTTTTGTTTTTTTATTAGGCGCGAAAACAAATAACGCGGATGGTCTTCCAACCCGTGGACATGCCACATTTAATTGGCCATGGGAAAAACATGGATGTTTGAGATTAAGACCACAAACTTTCAACGATTAGCCTTGTGACTTATTTACAGTCATGACGGATCGGAAATTGAAACCGTTTAAACTCAAATGGCATGTCGGGTGGGATCCTCGGAATGAGAATTTCCTTACCTTTGAGTATTGTGGTGTAAATCAAATTGTTTATCAATTTACTTACCACCAAACTTGTTTCCGTTGCACAGTTTTGGTTGGTATAAGTTTCGAAGCATGATTACTACAGAACCAATATTTAGTTGTATATTGTACCAGGTACATCCAAGGAGTTTAAACATTCAATTGGATAGTTTGGTGGCATCATCTTCATTTGTTACACAGTCAACAGATTTGAAAGAATGCAGTGTACCAATGATCTCATTCTGAATTATGTAGTTTAAGTCATCTACATCTTTATTCTTAGCTGCCAAAATTGCTCGCTCACTCAACCATTCATTATTTTTGAGGTTAGTAATGATGTTTGGGAATACTTTGTTGATGAGTTCGTCTTTCGATGAGAGAAAGTTACAGATATTCCGAGGAAATGAAATCAATCCGCTCGATTCGTCGACAGGTACTCGACCATTACCGATAGTCAACAATTACTCAGAGAAATCTTCAGCAGATGTATCGTTCAGCAATGCAACTCTCATGTTTGTTGTCAGCTGAAGTTTCCTAACATAGCGCCATAGATTCGATGATTTGAGGCAAGCGTTTATTTTGTCGGCAGCAGTCGATCTGGGAATTACTGGCAATGTTTGGCGGAAATCGCCAGACAGTAAAATAGTTGCGCCTCCAAAACATTTTGAGTCATTACGTAGATCTTGCAATGTTAGGTTAACTGCTTCCAATGCACGTTTATGCGCTATTGTGCATTCGTCCCAGATGATGATCTTCGATTCTGATAAAACTTTCGCCATAGCGGAGCGCTTTGTAATGTTGCACGTTGTTTCTTCAATATATTGAAGATTTAACGGCAATTTTAGTCTAGAATGTGCCGTACGACATCCTTCTAGCAATGTGGCTGCTATTCCAGAAGAAGCAACTGAAACTGCAATGTTGGATCTTGCACGAACAGTGGCTAAAACTACTGGCATGAGGAACGTCTTACCAGTTCCACCATGTAAATATAAACCACCGTTTCCATCATCAATTGCCTGCATTAATGTATCATAAACTTCCTTTTGTTGGGGGTCCATCAGGGGCACATTTGTTTGAACTACTAAATCTAATTCCTGGTGATCATATTCACGTTCCCATTCCAATTCTCGATTAAATGCGTCATTCATTTTACGATTTGGCGCTGGCATTCCTAACCTGACTAATAAACTACCACACATGAGATAACTCATGTCTTCGATCAAGAGCGAGGCCCGATTATGTATCTCCTCAATTCATTTCAAGATCGTAATTTATTGAACTGACACGAATTTGATGTAAAATATCTTCTGCCATATTATCCTTGTATTTGTGCCACAGGTTTAGATGGGTTCGATGGAAAGCATGTCGAAATGATGATAGCAAATAATGTACGTATCTGACTTGGAGATGCAGAGATAACTGCTTTGAATTGTAAAAAATTAAAAATTTGATTTGTATTATCTGGATAGTAAAGTCTATGCTTAACAGTTATTGCAGAAACAGTGGAAACAAAATTTGCTGTTTCTCTTAAGCTTACTCTATGCTTTAAAACTATAAATGTAAAGAAATTTAAAATGGTAATTAAATGATATAAACATATATTTCTTTTGTTGCATTATATATGTTTACAAAGAACAGCTGATTCAATTTGAACAGGCCCCTTTCACTTAATAACATATGTTTGCTGTAATGCATTTCTTACGGGTATTTCTGTAATTTTTAGAGGCCAGTGGGGTGGAATCCTGAATCGGGAACGGGATAAAAAGTTTTCTATGTGTTTCTTCCAGTTCTTAGCTACCTCCCTACCAATTTTCAGCCAAATCGGATCAGCCGTTCTTGACTTATAAATAGTGTAACTAACACGACTTTCTTTTATATATAGACTAGCTGACCCGGCGAACTTTGTCCCGCCTTAAAGGCAATATCACATGATCACATTTTTTACTTTTTAAATTAGGATAATTGTAAATAAAAAAATATAATTATTCAATGATTCTTTATTTGCCATTTATTGTAGCACCTTGTGATAAACTACATTTTTTGTTTTTTTTTTATTAGGCGCGAAAACAAATAACGCGGATGGTCTTCCAACCCGTGGACCATGCCCACATTTAATTGGCCATGGGAAAAACATGGATGTTTGAGATTAAGACCACAAACTTTCAACGATTGGCCTTGTGACTTATTTACAGTCATGACGGATCGGAAATTGAAACCGTTTTAAACTCAAATGGCATGTCGGGTGGGATCCTCGGAATGAGAATTTCCTTACCTTTGAGTATTGTGGTGTAAATCAAATTGTTCATCAATTTACTTACCACCAAACTTGTTTCCGTTGCACAGTTTTGGTTGGTATAAGTTTCGAAGCATGATTACTACAGAACCAATATTTAGTTGTATATTGTACCAGGTACATCCAAGGAGTTTTAAAACATTCAATTGGATAGTTGGTTGGCATCATCTTCATTTGTTACCACAGTCAACAGATTTGAAAGAATGCAGTGTACCAATGATCTCATTCTGAATTATGTAGTTTAAGTCATCTACATCTTTATTCTTAGCTGCCAAAATTGCTCGCTCACTCAACCATTTCATTATTTTTTGAGGTTAGTAATGATGTTTGGGAATACTTTGTTAAAGAGTTGTCTT